>NW_027094666.1:0-65395 GCF_029207755.1 Chamaea fasciata
TGCCAGTTCATCCCAGTTCATCCCAGTCCACTCTTTGTCCATCCCAGGTTTCTCTGGTCACCCTCCAGTGCTCTCAGTCCATCCAGTCCCGCAGGTGTTGGTGCTTGGGGCTTGATGAGCTGGTGCCTGTCCGCAACGTGGAGCGGCTCAAACGGGACCTCAGGGTGAGGGGGGCGCGGATTTGGGGGGATCCTGGGGGTCCTGAGTTGTCGTGGAGGGGGTTTTTGGGTTGTGGGGGGTCTGGGGGGAGTCCTGGAGGCTGCTTTGGGTGCTTTGGGGGGTATTCGGGAGGTTTGGGCGGCCCATTTGAGGCATCAAAGAACCAGAGGAGGGTTTTGATCGCTCCTGGAGGTGGAGGCGGCCGTGGGGGTGAGCTGGCTGTCCCAGGGGGTTCCTGGCTGTCCCTCGATGTCCCTGGGGGTGCCCTAGGTGTCCATGGGGGTGCCCTGGGTGTCCCTAGGGTGCCCCTGGCTGTCCCCTAGGTGTCCATGGGGTGCCCTAACTGTCCCTAGGTGTCCCTGGGGGTGCCCTGGGTGTCCCTGGGGTGCCCTGGGGGGTACCCTGGCTGTCCCTGGAGGTGCCCTGCCTGTCCCTTAGGTGTCCCTGGGGGTGCCCTGGCTGTCCCTCGGGTGCCCTGGCTGTGCCCTCGGTGTCTCTGGGGGTGCCCTGAGTGTCCCTAAGGTGCCATGGCTGTCCCTAGGGTGCCCTGGCTGTCCCCTCGGTGTCCCTGGGGGTGCCCTGGGTGTCCCTATGGTGCCCTGGCTGTCCCCTACGTGTCCCTGGGGGTGCCCTGGCTGTCCCTAGGGTGCCCTGACTGGGCCCTCAGTGTGTCTGGGGGTGCCCTAGGTGTCCCTGGGTGTGCCCATGGTGTTCCTGGGGTTCCCTGGCTGTCCCTTAGGTGTCCCTGGGGGGGCCATGGGTGTCCCCTAGGTGTCCCTGGGGGTGCCCTGCCTGTCCCCTAAGTGTCCCTGGGGGTGCCCTGGCTGTCCCTAAGGTGCCCTGGCTGTGCCCTCTGTGTCTCTGGGGGTGCCCTGGCTGTCTCTAGGGTGCCCTGGCTGTGCCCTCGGTGTCCCTGGGGTGCCCTGGCTGTCCCTGGAGTGCCCTGGCTGTCCCCTAGGTGTCCCTGGGGGGGCCCTGGCTGTCCCCTAGGTGTCCCTGGGGGTGCCCTGCCTGTCCCCTAGGTGTCCCTGGGGGTGCCCTGGCTGTCCTCTAGGTGTCCCTGGGGGTGCCCTGGGTGTCCCTGGGGATGCCCTGGCTGTTCACTAGGTGTCCCTGGGGGTGCCCTGGGCGTCCCTGGGAGGGCCCTGGCTGTCCCCTAGGGGTCTCTGGGGGTGCGCTGCCTGTCCCCTAGGTGTCCCTGGGGGTGCCCTGGCTGTGCCCTCGGTGTCCCTGAGGGTGCCCTGGGTGTCCCTGGGGTGCCATGGCTGTACCCTAGGTGTCCCTGGGGGTGTTCTGCCTTCCCCTAGGTGTCCTTCGGGTGCCCAGGCTTTCCCCTAGGTGTCCCTGGGGGTGCCCTGCGTGTCCCTTGGGTACCCTGGCTGTCCCCTAGGTGTCCCTGGGGGTGCCCTGGCTGTCCCGTCAGTGTCCCTGGGGGTGCCCTTCCTGTCCCCTAGGTGTCCCTGGGGGTGCCCTGGGTGTCCCTGGGGTGCCCTGGCTGTCCCCTTCGTGTCCCTGGGGGTGCCCTGGGTGTCCCTGGGGTTGCCCTGGGTGTCCCTGGGGTGCCCTGGCTGTCCCCTAGGTGTCCCTGGAGGTGCCCTGGATGTCCCTGAGGTGCCCTGGCTGTCTTCAAGGTGTCCCTGTGGGTGCACAGAGTGTCCCTGGGAGTGCCCTGGCTGTCCCCTAGGGGACTCTGGGGGTGCCCTGGCTGTCCCGTCAGTGTCCCTGGGGGTGCCCTGCCTGTCCCCTAGGTGTCCCTGGGGGTGCCCGGCCTGTCCCCTAGGTGTCCCTGGGGGTGCCCTGGGTGTCCCTGGAGTGCCCTGGCTGTCCCCTAAATGTCCCTGGGGGTGCCCTGGCTGTCCCCTAGGTGTCCCTGGGGGTGTCCTGCCTTCCCCTAGGTGTCCCTGGGGGTGCCCTGGCTTTCCCCTCGGTGTCCCTGGGGGTGCCCTGCCTGTCCCCTAGGTGTCCTGGCTGTGACCTAGGTGTCCCTGGGGGTGCCCTTGCTGTCCCCTCGGTGTCCCTGGGGGTGCACTGGGTGTCTCTGGGGATGCCCTGGCTGTCCCCTAGGTGTCCCTGGGCGTGCGCTGGCTGACCCTGGGGGGGCCCTGGCTGTGCCCTAGGTGTCCCTGGCGTTGCCCTGGCTGTTCCTTGGGTGCCCTGGCTGTCCCCTAGGTGTCCCTGGGGGTGCCCTGGCTGTCTCTGGAGTGCCCTGGCTGTCCCCTAGGTGTCCCTGGGGGTGCCCTGCCTGTCCCCTAGGTGTCCCTGGGGGTGCCCTGGCTGTCCTCTAGGTGTCCCTGGGGGTGCCCTTAATGTCCCTGGGGATGCCCTTGCTGTTCTCTAGGTGTCCCTGGGTGTGCTCTGGGTGTCCCTGGGGGTGCCCGGCCTGTCCCCTAGGTGTCCCTGGGGGCGCCCTGGGTGTCCCTGGAGTGCCCTGGCTGTCCCCTAAATGTCCCTGGGGGTGCCCTGGCTGTCCCCTAGGTGTCCGTGGGGGTGTCCTGCCTTCCCCTCGGTGTCCCTGGGTGTGCCCTGCCTGTCCCCTAGGTGTCCCTGGGGGTGCCCTGGATGTCTTTAGGGTGCCCTGGCTGTCCTCTAGGTGTCCGTGGGGGTGCCCTGGGTGTCCCAGGAGTGCCCTGGCTGTCCCCTAGTTGTCCCTGGGGGGGCCCTGGCTGTCCCCTAGGTGTCCCTGGGGGTGCCCTGCCTGTCCCCTAGGTGTCCCTGGGGTGCCCTGGCTGTCCTCTAGGTGTCCCTGGGGGTGCCCTGCGTGTCTCTGGGGATGCCCTGGCTGTCCCCTAGGTGTCCCTGGGCATGCGCTGGCTGACCCTGAGGGGGCCCTGGCTGTCTCTGGAGTGCCTTGGCTGTCCCCTAGGTGTCCCTGGGGGTGCCCTGGCTGTCTCCTAGGTGTCCCTGGGGGTGCCCTGGCTGTCCTCTAGGTGTCCCTGGGGGTGCCCTTAATGTCCCTGGGGATGCCCTGGCTGTTCCCTAGGTGTCCCTGGGGGTGCCCTGGGTGTCCCTGGGGGTGCCCAGGGTGTTCCTTAGGTGTCCCTGGGGGTGCCCTTGCTGTCCTCTAGGTGTCCCTGGGGGTACCCTGGCTGTCCCTGGGGTGCTCTGGATGTCCCCTTGGTGTCCCTGGGGGTGCCCTGGCTGTCCGTAGGGTGCCCTGGCTGTGCCTTAGGGGTCCCTGGGGATGCCCTGGTGTCCCTAGGGTGCCCTGGCTGTCACCTAGGTGTCCCTTGGGGTGCGCTGGTGTCCCTCGGGGTGCCCTGGCTGTCCCCTAGGTGTCCCTGGGGGTGCCCTGGCTGTCCTTGAGGTGCTCTGGCTGTCCCCTTGGTGTCCCTGGGGGTGCCCTGACTGTCCTTGGGGTGCTCTGGCTGTCCCCTAGCTGTCCCTGGGGGTGCCCTGGCTATCCCTGGGGTGCCATGGCTGTCCTCTACGTGTCCCTGGGGGTGCCCTGGGTGTCCCTGGGTTGCCCTGGGGGCGCCCTGCCTGTCCTCTAGTTGTCCCTGGGGGTGCCCTGGCTGTCCACTCGGTGTCCCTGGGGGTGCCCTGCCTGTCCCCTAGGTGTCCCTGGGGGTGCCCTGGGTGTCCCTGGGGTGCCCTGGCTGTCCCCAAGTTGTCCCTGGCGATGCCCTGCCTGTCCTCTCGGTGTTCCTGGGGGTGCCCTGGCTGTCCCTGGGGGTGCACAGGGTGTCCCTGGGGTTCCCTGGCTGTCCCCTAGGTGTCCCTGGGGGGGCCCAGGGTGTCCCTGTGGGTGCCCTTGCTGTCCCGTAGGTGTCCCTGGGGTTGCCCTGGGTGTCCCTGGGGTACACTGGCTGTCTCCTAGGTGTCCCTGGGGGTGCCCTGGCTGTCCCCTTGGTGTCCCTGGGGTGCCCTTGCTGTCCCGTAGGTGTCCCTGGGGGTGCCCTGGGTGTCCCTGGGGTACTCTGGCTGTCCCCTTGGTGTCCCTGGGGGTGCCCTGGCTGTCCCCTGGATGTCCCTGGAGGTGCCCTGGCTGTCCCTGGGGTGCCATGGCTGTCCTCTACGTGTCCCTGGGGTGCCCTGGGTGTCCCTGGGGTGCCCTGGGGGTGCCCTGCCTGTCCTCTAGGGGTCCCTGGGGGTGCCCTGGCTGTCCCCTAGGTGTCCCTCGGGGTGCCCTGGCAGTCCCCTAGGCGGCCTTTGGGGTGCCCTGGGTGTCCCTGGGGTTCCCTGGCTGTCCCCTAGGTGTCCCTTGGGGTGCCCTGGGTGTCCCTGAGGGTGCCCTGGCTGTCCCTAGGGTGCCCTTGCTGTGCCCTTGTTGTCCCTGGGGGTGCCCTGGCTGTCCCTAGGGTGCCCTGGCTGTCCCCTATGTGTCCCTGGGGGTGCCCTGGTGTCCCTCGGGGCGCCCTGGCTGTCCCCTAGGTGTCCCTGGGAATGCCCTGGGTGTCCCTGGGGGTGCCCTGGCTGTCCCCTTCGTGTCTTGGGGGTGCCCTGGCTGTCCCCTAGGTGTCCCTGGGGGTGCCCAGGGTGTCCCTGGGGTGCCCTTGCTGTCCCGTATGTGTCCCCGGGGGTGCCCTGGGCGTCCCTGGGGTGCCCAGGCTGTCCCCTAGGTGTCCCTGGGGGTGCCCTGGCTGTCCCCTAGGTGTCCCTGCAATGCCCTGGCTGTCCCCTAGGTGTCCCTGGGGGTGCCCTGGCTGTCCTTGGGGTGCTCTGCCTGTCCCCTGGGTGTCCCTGGGGTTCCCTGGCTGTCCCCTAGGTGTCCCTGGGGGTGCCCTGGCTGTCCCTAGGGTGCCCTGGCTGTCACCTAGGTGTCCCTGGGGGTGCGCTGGTGTCCCTCGGGGTGCCCTGGCTGTCCCCTAGGTGTCCCTGGGGGTGCCCTGGCTGTCCCTGGAGTGCCCTGGCTGTCCCCTAGGTGTCTCTGGGGGTGCCCTGGCAGTCCCCTAGGTGTCCCTACGGTGCCCTGGCTGTCCCCTAGGTGTCCCTGGGGGTGCCCTGCCTGTCCCCTAGGTGTCCCTGGGGGTGCCCTGGCTATCCCTAGGGTGCCCTGGCTGTGCCCTCGGTGTCTCTGGGGGTGCCCTGGCTGTCCCTAGGGTGCCCTGGCTGTGCCCTCAGTGTCCCTGGCGGTGCCCTGGGTGTCCCTGGGGGTGCCCTGGGTGTCCCTGGGGTGCCATGACTGTCCCTTAGGTGTCCCTGAGGGTGCCCTGGCTGTCCCTAGGGTGCCCTTGCTGTGCCCTTAGAGTCCCTGGGGGTGCCCTGGCTGTCCCTAGGGTGCCCTGCCTGTCCCCTAGGTGTCCCTGGGGGTGCCATGGCAGTCTTTAGGGTGCCCTGGCTGTCCCCTAGGTCTCCCTGGGGATGTCCTAGGTGTCCCTGGGGGTGCCCTGGGTGTCCCTGGAGTGCCTTGGCTGTCCCCTAGTTGTCCCTGGGGGGGCCCTGGCTGTCCCCTACGTGTCCCTGGGGTACCCTGGGTGTCCCTGGGCTGCCCTGGGCTGCCCTGGCTGTCCTTGGGGTGCCCTGGCTGTGCCCTAGGTGTCCCTGGGGTGCCCTGGCTGTCCCGTCAGTGTCCCTGGGGGTGCACAGGGTGTCACTGGGGTTCCCTGTCTGTCCCGTACGTGTCCCTGGGGGTGCCCTGGAGGTCCCCTAGGTGTCCCTGGGGGTCCCCTTGGTGTCCCTATGGGTGCCCAGGGTGTCCCTTAGGTGTCCCTGCGGGTGCCCTTGCTGTCCCCTAGCTGTCCCTGGGGGTACCCTGGGTGTCCCTGGGGTGCTCTGGATGTCCCCTTGGTGTCCCTGGGGGTGCCCTGGCTGTCCCTAGGGTGCCCTGGCTGTCCCCTAGGTGTCCCTGGGGGTGCCCTGGTGTCCCTCGGGGTGCCCTGGCTGTCCCCTAGGTGTCCCTGGGGGTGCCCTGCCTGTCCCCTAGGTGTCCCTGGGGGTGCCCTGGCTGTCCCTGGGCGTGCCCTGGCTGTGCCCTCGGTGTCCCTGGGGGTGCCCTGGCTGTCCCTAGGGTGCCCTGGCTGTCCCCTAGGTGTCCCTGGGTGTGCCCTGGGTGTCCCTGGGGTTCCCTGGCTGTCCCCTAGGTGTCCCTGGGGTGCCCTGACTGTCCCTAGGTGTCCCTTGGGGTGCCCAGAGTGTCCCTAGGAGGTCCCTTGCTGTCCCCTAGGTGTCCCTGGGGGTGCCCTGGCTGTCCCTAGGGTGCCCTGGCTGTGCCCTCGGTGTCCCTGGGGGTGCCCTGGCTGTCCTTGGGGTGTTCTGGCTGTCCCCTTGGTGTCCCTGGGGTGCCCTGGGGGTGCCCTGCCTGTCCTCTAGGTGTCCCTGGCGGTGCCCTGGCTGTCCCCTCAGTGTCCCTGGGGGTGCCCTGCCTGTCCCCTAGGTGTCGCTGGGGGGGCCCTGGCTGTCCCCTAGGTGTCCCTGGGGTGCCCTGCCTGTCCCCTAGGTGTCCCTGGGGGTTCCCTGGCTGTCCCCTAGGTGTCCCTGGGGGTGACCTGGGTGTCCCTGGAGTGCCCTGGCTGTCCCCTAAATGTCCCTGGGGGTGCCCTGGTTTTCCCCTCGGTGTCCCTGGGGGTGCCCTGCCTCTCCCCTAGGTGTCCCTGGGGGTGCCCTGGCTGTCTTTAGGGTGCCCTGGCTGTCCCCTAGGTGTCCCTGGGGGTGCCCTGCCTGTCCCCTAGGTGTCGTTGGGGGTGCCCTGGGTTTCCCTGGGGGTGCCCTGCCTGTCCCCTAGGTGTCCCTGGGGGTGCCCTGGCTGTCCCCTAGGTGTCCCTAGGGGTGCCCTCGCTGTCCCTGGGGTGCCCTGGCTGTCCCCTAGGTGTCCCTGGGTGTGCCCTGGGTGTCCCTGGGGGTGCACAGGGTGTCCCTGGGGTTCCCTGGCTGTCCCCTAGGTGTCCCTGGGGGTGCCCTGGCTGTCCCTGGGGGTGCCCTGGGTGTCCCTGGGGGTGCCCTGGAGGTCCCCTTGGTGTCCCTGGGGGTGCCCTGCCTGTCCCCTAGGTGTCGTTGGGGGTGCCCTGGTCGTCCCTGGGGGTGCCCTGCCTGTCCCCTAGGTGTCCCTGGGGGTGCCCTCGGTGTCCCTGAGGAGGCCCTGGCTGTCCCTAGGGTGCCCTGGCTGTGCCCTAGGTGTCCCTGGGGGTGCCCTGACTGTCCCCTAGGTGTCCCTGGGGGTGCCCTTCCTGTCTCCTAGGTGTCCCTGGGGGTGCCCTGGGTGTCCCCGGGGTGCCCTGGCTGTCTCCTAGGTGTCCCTGGGCGGGCCCTGGCTGTCCCCTAGGTGTCCCTGGGGGTGCCCTCGCTGTCCCCTAGGTGGCCCTGGGGGTGCCTTGGCTGTGCCCTCGGTGTCTCTGGGGGTCTCCTGGCTGTCCCTAGGGTGCCCTGGCTGTCCCCTAGGTGTCCCTGGGTGTGCCCTGGGTGTCCCTGAGGGTGCACAGGGTGTCCCTGAGGTTCCCTGGCTGTCCCCTAGGTGTCCCTGGGGGGGCCCTGGCTGTCCCCTAGGTGTCCCTGGGTGTGCCCTGGGTGTCCCTGGGGGTGCACAGGGTGTCCCTGGGGGTGCTCAGGGTGTCCCTTAGGTGTCCCTAGGGTTCCCTGGCTGTCCCGTAGGTGTCCCTGAGGGTGCCCTGGCTGTCCCTGGGGTGCTCTGGATGTCCCCTTGGTGTCCCTGAGGGTGCCCTGGCTGTCCCCTTGGTGTCCCTAGGGTGCCCTGTCTGTGCCCTTGGTGTCCCTGGGGGTGCCCTGGCTGTCCCTAGGGTGCCCTGGCTGTCCCCTAGGTGTCCCTGGGGGTGCCCTGGTGTCCCTCAGGGTGCCCTGGCTGTCCCCTTGGTGTCCGTGGGGGTGCCCTGGGTGTGCCTGGGGTGCCCTGGCTGTCCTCTAGGTGTCCTTGGGGGTGCCCTTGGTGTCCCTGGGGTGCCCTGGCTGTCCCCTAGGTGTCCCTGGGGGGGCCCTGGCTGTCCCCTAGTGCTCTCTGGGGGTGCCCTGCCTGTCCCCTAGGTGTCCCTGGGGGTGCCCTGTATGTCCCCTAGTTGCCCCTAGGGTGCCCTGTCTGTGCCCTTGGTGCCCCTGGGGGTGCCCTGGCTGTCCCTAGGGTGCCCTGGCTGTCCCCTAGGTGTCCCTGGGGGTCCCCTTGGTGTCCCTGGGGGTGCCCAGGGTGTCCCTTAGGTGTCCCTAGGGTTCCCTGGCTGTCCCGTAGGTGTCCCTGGGGGTGCCCTGGTGTCCCTCGGGGTGCCCTGGCTGTCCCCTAGGGGTCTCTGGGGGTACCCAGGGTGTCCCTGGGGATGCCTTGGAGGTCCCCTAGGTGTCCCTGGGGTGCCCTGGCTGTCCCCTACGTGTCCCTGGGGGTGCCCAGGGTGTCCCTGGGGATGCCTTGGAGGTCCCCTACGTGTCCCTGGGGTGCCCTGGCTGTCCCCTCGGTGTCCCTGGGGGTGCCCAGGATGTCCCTGGGGGTGCCCTTGCTGTCCCGTAGGTGTCCCTGGAGGTGCCCTGGGTGTCCCTGGGGTGCCCTGTCTTTCCCCTAGCTGTCCCTGGGGGTGCCCTGGCTGTCCCTGGGGTTCCATGGCTGTCCTCTACGTGTCCCTGGGGGTGCTCTGGGTGTCCCCTCGGTGTCCCTGGGGGTACCCTGCCTTTCCCTTAGGTGTCCTTGGGGGTGCCCTGGCTGTCCCCTAGGTGTCCCTGGGGGTGCCCTGCCTGTGCCCTAGGTGTCCCTGGGGGTGCCCTGGCGGTCCCTAGGGTGCACTGGCTGTCCCCTAGGTGTCCCTGGGCGTGCCCTGGGTGTCCCTGGGGTGCCCTGGCTATCCCCTAGGTGTCCCTGGGGTGCCCTGCCTGTCCCCTAGGTGTCCCTGGGGGTGCCCTCGGTGTCCCTGAGGGTGCTCTGGTTGTCCCCTAGGTGTCCCTGGGAGTTCCCTGCCTGTCCTCTAGGTTTCCCTGGGTGTTCCGTGGGTGTCCCTGGGGGTTCCTTGGCTGTCCCCTAGGTGTCCCTGGGGGTGCCCTGGGTGTCCCTGCAGTGCCCTGGCTATCCCCTAAATGTCCCTGGGGGTGCCCTGGCTGTCCCGTAGGTGTCCCTGGGGGTGCCCTGCCTGTCCCCTTGGTGTCTCAGGGGGTGCCCTGGGTGTCCCTGGTGTGCCCTGGCTGTCCCCTAGGTGTCCCTGGGGGTGCCCTGGCTGTCCCCTAGGTGTCCCTGGGGGGGCCCTGTCTGTCCCCTAGCTGTCCCTGGGGGTGCCCTGGTGGTCCCCTAGGTGTCCCTGGGGGTGCCCTGCCTGTCCCTGGGGTGCCCTGGCTGTCCCTAAGGTGTCCCTGGGGGTGCCCTGCCTGTCCTCTCGGTGTCTCTGGGGGTGCCCTGGCTGTCCCCTAGGTGTCCCTGGGGGGGCCCTGGGTGTCCCTGGGGGTGCACAGGGTGTCCCTTTGGTGTCCCTGGGGGTGCCCTGGCTGTACCCTAGGTGTCCCTGGGGCTGCCCTGGCTGTCCCTGGGGTGCTCTGGATGTCCACTTGGTGTCACTGGGGGTGCCCTGGCTGTCCCTAGGGTGCCCTGGCTGTGCCCTTGGTGTCCCTGGGGGTGCCCTGGCTGTCCCTAGGGTGTCCTGGCTGTCCCCAAGGTGTCCCTGTGGGTGCCCAGAGTGTCCCTGGGGTTCCCTGGCTGTCCCCTAGGTGTCCCTGCCTCGCTCGTATCCTCGACTCCGCTTCCGGCGCCATGGTGACTCCCCTCCCAGTCTGGACCATTGTGGCCTCACCCCCTCCCCTGGGGCCATCCGACCCATCCCAGTATAGACCAGTAAGGCACCGAGTGGCCACCATGGACCCCCACACGCCTGCCAGTTCATCCCAGTTCATCCCAGTCCACTCTTTGTCCATCCCAGGTTTCTCTGGTCACCCTCCCAGTGCTGTCAGTCCATCCCAGTCCCGCAGGTGTTGGTGCTTGGGGCTTGATGAGCTGGTGCCTGTCCGCAACGTGGAGCGGCTCAAACGGGACCTCAGGGTGAGGGGGGCGCGGATTTGGGGGGATCCTGGGGGTCCTGAGTTGTCGGGGAGGGGGTTTTTGGGATGTGGGGGGTCTGGGGGGCGTCCTGGGGGCTGCTTTGGGTGCTTTGGGGGGTATTCGGGAGGCTTGGGCGGCCCATTTGAGGCATCAAAGAACCTGAGGAGGGTTTTGATAGCTCCTGGAGGTGGAGGCGGCTGTGGGGGTGAGCTGGCTGTCCCAGGGGGTTCCTAGCTGTCCCTCGATGTCCCTGGGGTGCCCTGGCTGTCACTTAGGTGTCCCTGGGGTGCCCTGACTGTCCCTAGGTGTCCCTGGGGGTACCCTGGCTGTCCCTGGAGGTGCCCTGCCTGTCCCCTAAGTGTCCCTGGGGGTGTCCTGCCTTGCCCTAGGTGTCCCTGGGGGTGCCCTGGCTGTCCCCTCCGTGTCCCTGGGGGTGCCCTGGGTGTCCCTGGGGTGCCCTGGCTGACCCCAAGGTGGCCCTTGGGGTGCCAAGAGTGTCCCTAGGAGGTCCCTGGCTGTCCCCTAGGGGTCTCTGGGGGTGCCCTGGCTGTCCCGTCAGTGTCCCTGGGGGTGCCCTGCCTGTCCCTTAGGTGTCCCTGGGTGTGCCCTGGCTGTCCCTAGGGTGCCCTGGCTGTGCCCTCGGTGTCTCTGGGGGTGCCCTGGCTGTCCCTAGGGTGCCATGGCTGTCCCTAGGGTGCCCTGGCTGTCCCCTCAGTGTCCCTGGGGGTGCCCTGGGTGTCCCTGGGTAGCCCTGGCTGTCCCCTAGGTGTCCCTGGCGGTTCCTGGCCTGTCCCCTAGGTGTCCCTGGGGGTTCCCTGGGTGTCCCTGGAGTGCCCTGGCTGTCACCTAAATGTCCCTGGGGGTGCCCTGGGTGTCCCTAGAGTGCCCTAGCTGTCCCCTAAATGTCCCTGGGGGTGCCCTGGCTGTCCCCTAGGTGTCCCTGGGGGTGTCCTGCCTTCCCCTAGGTGTCCCTGGGGGTGCCCTGGCTTTCCCCTCGGTGTCCCTGGGGGTGCCCTGTCTGTCCCCTTGGTGTCCCAGGGGGTGCCCTTGGTGTCCCTGGGGTGCCCTGGCTGTCCCCTTGGTGTCCCTGGGGGAGCCCTGGGTGTTCCTGGGGTGCCCTGGGGGTGCCGTGCCTGTCCCCTAGGTGTCCCTGGGGGTACCCTGCGTGTTCCCTAGGTTTCCTTGGGGGTGCCCTGGCTTTCCCCTCCGTGTCCCTGGGGGTGCCCTGTCTGTCCCCTTGGTGTCCCAGGGTTGCCCTGGGTGTCCCTGGGGGTGCCATGCCTCTCCCCTAGGTGTCCCTGGGTGTGCCCTGGCTGTCCCTAGGGTGCCCTGGCTGTCCCCTAGGTGTCCCTGGGGGTGACCTGCCTGTCCCCTAGGTGTCCCTGGGGGTGCCCTGGCTGTCCCCAGGGTGCCCTGGCTGTGCCCTCGGTGTCTCTGGGGGTGCCCAGGCTGTCCCCTCGGTGTCCCTGGGGGTGCCCGGGCTGTCCCTAGTGTGCCGTGGCTGTCCCCTAGGTGTCCCTGGGGGTACCCTGTGTGTGCCTGGGGTGCCCTGGCTGTCCTCTAGGTGTCCCTGGGGGTGCACAGGGTGTCCCTGGGGATGCCCTGGCTGTCCCCTAGGTGTCCCTGGGTGTCCCTGGGGTGCCGTGGGGGTGCCCTGCCTGTCTTCTAGGTGTCCTTGGGGGTGCCCTGGCTGTCCCCTAGGTTTCCCTGGGGGTGCCCTGGCTGTCCCCTAGGTGTCCCTGGGGGTGCCCTGGGTGTCCCTGGAGTGCCCTGGCAGTCCCCTAAATGTCCCTGGGAGTGCCCTGGCTTTCCCCTCGGTGTCCCTGGGGGTGCCCTGCCTGTCCCCTAGGTGTCCCTGGGGGTGCCCTGGCTGTCTTTAGGGTGCCCTGGCTGTCCCCTAGGTGTCCCTGGGTGTGCCCTGCCTGTCCCTTAGGTGTCGTTCGGGGTGCCATGGGTGTCCCTGGTGTGCCCTGCTTGTCCCCTAGGTGTCCTTGGGGGTGCCCTGGGTGACCCCTAGGTGTCCCTGGGTGTGCCCTGCCTGTCCCCTTTTTGTCGTTCGGGGTGCCCTGGGTGTCCCTGGGGTGCCCTGGCTGTCCCCTAGGGGTCTCTGGGAGTGCCCTGGCTGTCCCCTAGGTGTCCCTGGGGGTGCCCTGGGTGTCCCTGGAGTGCCCTGGCAGTCCCCTAAATGTCCCTGGGAGTGCCCTGGCTTTCCCCTCGGTGTCCCTGGGGGTGCCCTGCCTGTTCCCTAGATGTTCCTGGGGGTGCCCTGGGTGTCCCTGGGGGGGCGCTGGCTATCCCCTAGGTGTCCCTGGGGGGGCCCTGGCTGTCCCTGGTGTGCCCTGGCTGTCCCCTTGGTGTCCCTCGGGGGCCCCTGGCTGTCCCCTAGGTGTCCCTGGGAGTGCCCTGGCTGTCCCCTACGTGTCCGTGGAGCTGCCCTGGGTGTCCCTGAGGTGCCCTGGGGGTGCCCTGGCTGACCCTGCAGTGCCCTGGCAGTCCCCTAGGTGTCCCTGGGGGTTCCCCTGGCTGTCCCCTAGGTTTCCCTGGGGGTGCCCTGGCTGTCCCTAGGGTGCCCTGGGGGTGCCCTGGCTGTTTCTGGAGTGCCCTGGCTGTCCCCTCGGTGTCCCTGGGGGTGCCCTGACTGTCCTTGGGGTGCCAAGGGGGTGCCCTGGCTGTCCCCAAGGTGTCCCTGGGGTTGCCTTCCCTGTCACCTAGGTGTCCCTGGGGTGCCCTGGCTGTCCCCTCGGTTTCCCTGGGGGTGCCCAGGGTGTCCCTGGGTAGCCCTGGCTGTCCCCTAGGTGTCCCTGGGGGGGCCCTGGCTGTCCTTGGGGTGCCCTGGCTGTCCTTGGTGTCCCAGAGGGTGCCCTGGCTGTCCCGTAGGTGTCCCTGGGCTGCCCTGGCTGTCCCTAGGGTGACCTGGCTGTGCCCTAGGTGTCCCTGCGGTGCCATGGCTGTCCCCTCAGTGTCCCTGAGGGTGCCCTGGGTGTCCCTGGCGTGCCCTGGCTGTCTCCTAGGTGTCCGTGGGGGTGCCATGGCTGTTCTCTAGGTGTCCCTTGGGTGCCCTGGGTGTCCCTGGCGTGCCCTGGCTGTCTCCTAGGTGTCCCTGGGAGTGCCCTGGGTGTCCCTGGGGTGCCCTGGCTGTCCCCTAGGTGTCCCTGGGGGGGCCCTGGCTGTCCCCTAGGCGTCCCTGGGGGTGCCCTGGCTGTCCCTGGGGTGCCCTGGCTGTCCCCTAGGTGTCCCTGGGGGTGCCCTGGCTGTCCCTGGGGTGCCCTGGCTGTCCCCTAGATGTCCCTGGAGGTCGCCTAGGTGTCCCTGGGGGTGCCCTCGCTGTCCCTGGGGTGCCCTGGCTGTCCCCTAGGTGTCCCTGGTTGTGCCCTGGTGTCCCTCGGGGTGCCCTGGCTGTCCCCTAGGTGTCCCTGGGGGTGCCGTTGGTGTGCCTGGGGTGCCCTGTCTGTCCTCTAGGTGTCCCTGGGGTTGCCCTGGGTGTCCCTGGGGACGCCCTGGCTGTCCGCTAGGTGTCCCTGGGGGTGCCCTGGGTGTCCCTGGGGGGCCCTGGCTGTCCCCTAGGGGTCTCTGGGGGTGCCCTGCCTGTCCCCTAGGTGTCCCTGGGGGTGCCCTGGCTGTCCCCTTGGTGTTCCTAGGGTGCCCTGTCTGTGCCCTTGGTGTCCCTTGGGGTGCCCTGGCTGTCCCTAGGGTTCCCTGGCTGTGCCCTTGGTGTCCGTGGGGGTGCCCTGGCTGTCCCTAGGGTGCCCTGGCTGTCCCCTAGGTGTCCCTGGGGGTGCCATGGCTGTCCCCTCGTTGTCCCTGGGGGAACCCTGCGTGTTCCCTAGGTTTCCTTGGGGGTGCCCTGGCTTTCCCCTCGGTGTCCCTGGGGCTGCCCTGTCTGTCCCCTTGGTGTCCCAGGGTTGCCCTGGGTGTCCCTGGGGTGCCCTGGCTGTCCCCTAGGTGTCCCTGGGGGTTCCCTGGCTGTCCCCTTGGTGTCCCTGGGGGAGCCCTGGGTGTCCCTGGGGTGCCCTGGGGGTGCCCTGCCTGTTCCCTAGGTGTCCCTTGGGGTGCCATGCCTGTCCCCTAGGTGTCCCTGGGTGTGCCCTGGCTGTCTCTAGGGTGCCCTGGCTCTCCCCTTGGTGTCCCTAGGGTGCCCTGTCCGTGCCCTTGGTGTCCCTGGGGGTGCACTGGCTGTCCCCTTGGTGTCCCTAGGGTGCCCTGTCTGTGCCCTTGGTGTCCCTGGGGGTGCCCTGGCTGTCCCTAGGGTGACCTGGCTGTGCCCTTGGTGTCCCTGGGGGTGCCCTGGCTGTCCCTAGGGTGCCCTGGCTGTCCCCAAGGTGTCCCTGGGGGTGCCATGGCTGTCCCCTCGTTGTCCCTGGGGGTACCCTGCGTGTCCCCTAGGTGTCCTTGGGGGTGCCCTGGCTGTGCCCTACGTGTCGCTGGGGTGCCCTGGCTGTTCCCTAGGAGGCCCAGAGGGTGCCCTGGCTGTCCCTAGGGTGCCCTGCCTGTCCTTTACGTGTCCCTGGGGGTGCAATGCCTGTCCCCTAGGTGTCCCTGGGGGTGCCCTGCCTGTCCCCAGGGTGCCCTGGCTGTGCCCTCGGTGTCTCTGGGGGTGCCCTGGCTGTCCCTAGGGTTCCCTGCCTGCCCCCTCGGTGTCCCTGGGGGTGCCATGGCTGTCCCTATGGTGCCCTGTCTGTCCCCTAGGGGTCTGTGGGGGTGCCCTGCCTGTCCCCTAGGTGTCCCTGGGGGTGCCCTCCCTGTCCCTCGGGGTGCCCTGGCTGTCCCCTAGGTGTCCCTGGGGGCGCCCAGGGTGTCCCTGGGGTGCCCTGGCTGTCCCCTACGTGTCCCTGGGGGTGCCCTGGGTGTCCCTGGGGTGCCCTGGCTGTCCCCTACGTGTCCTTGGGGGTGCCCTGGGTGTCCCTGGGGGTGCCCTTGCTGTCCCCTAGGTGTCCCTGGGGCTGCCCTGGCTGTCCCCTCGGTGTCCCTGGGGTGCCCTGGCTGTCCCCTAGGTGTCCCTGTGGGTGCCCTGGCTGTCCTTGGGGTGCTCTGGCTGTCCCCTTGGTGTCCCTGGGGGTGCCCTGGGTGTCCCTGGGGTGCACTGGGGGTGCCCTGCCTGTCCCCTAGCTGTCCCTGGGGGGGCCCTGGCCATCCCCTAGGTGTCCCCGGGGGTTCTCTGCCTGTCCCCTTCGTGTCCCTGGGGGTGCCCTGGGTGTCCCTGGGGGTGCCCTGGCTGTCCCCTACGTGTCCCTGGCGGTTCCTGGCCTGTCCCCTAGGTGTCCCTGGGGGTTCCCTGGGTGTCCCTGGAGTGCCCTGGCTGTCACCTAAATGTCCCTGGGGG
This sequence comes from Chamaea fasciata, assembly GCF_029207755.1. NCBI lineage: Eukaryota > Metazoa > Chordata > Aves > Passeriformes > Sylviidae > Chamaea > Chamaea fasciata. The sequence continues at coordinate 15,369 of NW_027094666.1, forward strand.
TGCCCTGGGTGTCCCTGGAGTGCCCTAGCTGTCCCCTAAATGTCCCTGGGGGTGCCCTGGCTGTCCCCTAGGTGTCCCTGTGGGGGCCCTGGCTGTCCCCTTGGTGTCCCTGGGGGGGCCCTGGCTGTCCTTGGGGTGCCCTGGCTGTCCTTGGTGTCTCAGAGGGTGCCCTGGCTGTCCCGTAGGTGTCCCTGGGCTGCCCTGGCTGTCCCTAGGGTGCCCTGGCTGTGCCCTAGGTGTCCCTGCGGTGCCATGGCTGTCCCCTCAGTGTCCCTGAGGGTGCCCTGGGTGTCCCTGGCGTGCCCTGGCTGTCTCCTAGGTGTCCCTGGGGGTGCCATGGCTTTTCTCTAGGTGTCCCTGGGGTGCCCTGGGTGTCTTTGGCGTGCCCTGGCTGTCTCCTAGGTGTCCCTGGGAGTGCCCTGGGTGTCCCTGGGGTGCCCTGGCTGTCCCCTAGGTGTCCCTGGGGGGGCCCTGGCTGTCCCCTAGGCGTCCCTGGGGGTGCCCTGGCTGTCCCTGGGGTGCCCTGGCTGTCCCCTAGGTGTCCCTGTGGGTGCCCTGGCTGTCCCTGGGGTGCCCTGGCTGTCCCCTAGATGTCCCTGGAGGTCGCCTAGGTGTCCCTGGGGGTGCCCTCGCTGTCCCTGGGGTGCCCTGGCTGTCCCCTTGGTGTCCCTAGGGTGCCCTGTCTGTGCCCTTGGTGTCCCTGGGGGTGCCCTGGCTGTCCCTAGGGTGCCCTGGCTGTCCCCTAGGTGTCCCTGGGGGTGCCCTGCTGTCCCTCGGGGTGCCCTGTCTGTCCTCTAGGTGTCCCTGGGGTTGCCCTGGGTGTCCCTGGGGACGCCCTGGCTGTCCGCTAGGTGTCCCTGGGGGTGCCCTGGGTGTCCCTGGGGGGCCCTGGCTGTCCCCTAGGGGTCTCTGGGGGTGCCCTGCCTGTCCCCTAGGTGTCCCTGGGGGTGCCCTGGCTGTCCCCTTGGTGTCCCTAGGGTGCCCTGTCTGTGCCCTTGGTGTCCCTTGGGGTGCCCTGGCTGTCCCTAGGGTGCCCTGGCTGTGCCCTTGGTGTCCCTGGGGGTGCCGTGGCTGTCCCTAGGGTGCCCTGGCTGTCCCCTAGGTGTCCCTGGGGGTGCCATGGCTGTCCCCTCGTTGTCCCTGGGGGTACCCTGCGTGTCCCCTAGCTGTCCTTGGGGGTGCCCTGGCTTTCCCCTCGGTGTCCCTGGGGGTGCCCTGTCTGTCCCCTTGGTGTCCCAGGGTTGCCCTGGGTGTCCCTGGGGTGCCCTGGCTGTCCCCTAGGTGTCCCTGGAGGTACCCTGGCTGTCCCCTTAGTGTCCCTGGGGTGCCCTGGCTGTCCCCTTGGTGTCCCTGGGGGAGCCCTGGGTGTCCCTGGGGTGCCCTGGGGGTGCCCTGCCTGTCCCCTAGGTGTCCCTGGGGGTGCCATGCCTGTCCCCTAGGTGTCCCTGGGTGTGCCCTGGCTGTCCCTAGGGTGCCCTGGCTGTCCCCTAGGTGTCCCTGGGGGTGACCTGCCTGTCCCCTAGGTGTCCCTGGGGGTGCCCTGGCTGTCCCCAGGGTGCCCTGGCTGTGCCCTCGGTGTCTCTGGGGGTGCCCTGGCTGTCCCCTCGGTGTCCCTGGGGGTGCCCGGGCTGTCCCTAGTGTGCCGTGGCTGTCCCCTAGGTGTCCCTGGGGGTGCCCTGGGTGTGCCTGGGGTGCCCTGGCTGTCCCCTAGGTGTCCCTGGGGGTGACCTGGGTGTCCCTGGGGATGCCCTGGCTGTCCCCTAGGTGTCCCTGTGTGTCCCTGGGGTGCCCTGGGGGTGCCCTGCCTGTCCTCTAGTTGTCCTTGGGGGTGCCCTGGCTGTCCCCTAGGTTTCCCTGGGGGTGCCCTGGCTGTCCCCTAGGTGTCCCTGGGGGTGCCCTCGCTGTCCCTAGGGTGCCCTGGCTGTCCCCTAGGTGTCCCTGGGCGTCCCCTTGGTGTCCCTGGGGGTGCCCAGGGTGTCCCTTAGGTGTCCATGCGGGTGCCCTTGCTGTCCCCTTGGTGTCCCTGGGGGTGCCCTGGGTGTCCCTGGGGATGCCCTGGCTGTCCCCTAGGTGTCCCTGGGGGTTCCCTGCGTGTCCCCTAGGTGTCCTTGGGGGTGCCCTGGCTGTCCCTAGGGTGGCATGGCTGTGCCCTCGGTGTCCCTGGGGGTGCCCTGGCTGTCTCTAGGGTGCCATGGCTCTCCCCTAGGTGTCCGTGGGGGTGCCCTGGCTGTCCCCTAAGTGTCCCTGGGGGTGCCCTGGGTGTACCTGGGGTGCCCTGGCTGTCCCCTAGGTGTCCCTGGGGGGGCCCTGGCTGTCCTCTAGGTGTCCCTGGGGGTGCCCTGGGTGTCCCTGGGTGTGCTCTTGATGTCCCCTTGGTGTCCCTGGGGGTGCCCTGCTTGTCCCCTAGGTGTCCCTGGGGGTGCCCTGGCTGTCCTCTAGGTGTCCCTGGGGGTGCCCTGGGTGTCCCTGGGGATGCCCTGGCTGTCCCCTAGGTGACCCTGGCGTTGCCCTGGCTGTCTCTACGGTGCCCTGGCTGTGCCCTTGGTGTCCCTGGGGGTGCTCTGGCTGTCCCTCGGGTGCCCTGGCTGTCCCCTAGGTGTCTATGGGGGTGTCCTGGCTGTCTCTGGAGTGCCCTGGCTGTCCCCTAGGTGTCCCTGGGGGTGCCCTGGCGGTCTCCTAGGTGTCCCTGGGGTTGCCCTGTCTGTCTTCTAGGTGTCCCTGGGGGTGCCCTGGCTGTCCCCTAGGTGTCCCTGGGGGTGCCCTGGCTGTCCCTAGGGTGCCCTGGCTGTGCCTTCGGTGTCTCTGGGGGTGCCCTAGGTGTCCCTGGGGGTGACCTCGGTGTCTCTGGGGGTGCCCTGGCTGTCCCCTAGGTGTCCCTGGGGGTGACCAGGCTGTCCTTGGGGTGCTCTGGCTGTCCCCTAGGTGTCCCTGGGGGGGCCCTGGGTGTCCCCTTGGTGTCCCTGGGGGTGCCCTGGCTGTCCCCTAGGTGTCCCTGGGTGTGCCCTGAGTGTCCCTGGGCGTGCACAGGGTGTCCCTGATGTTCCCTGGCTGTCCCCTAGGTGTCCGTGGGGGGGCCCTGGCTGTCCCCTAGGTGTCCCTGGGGTGCCCTGGGTGTCCCTGGGGGGGCCCTGGCTGTCCCCTAGGTGTCCCTGGGGGTGCCCTGGGTGTCCCTGGGGGGGCCCTGGCTGTCCCCTTGGTGTCCCTGGGGGGGCCCTTGCTGTCCCCTAGGTGTCCCTGGGTGTGCCCTGGGTGTCCCTGGGGGTGCACAGGGTGTCCCTGTGGTTCCCTGGCTGTCCCCTAGGTGTCCCTGGGGGTGCCCTGGGTGTCCCTGGGGGGGCCCTGGCTGTCCCCTAGGTGTCCCTGGGGGTGCCCTGGGTTTCCCTGGAGTGCCCTGGCTGTCCCCTAGTTGTCCCCGGGGGGGCCCTGGCTGTCCCCTAGGAGTCCCTGGGGGTGCCCTGCCTGTCCCTTAGGTGTCCCTGGGGATGCCCTGGCTGTCCTCTAGGTGTCCCTGGAGGTGCCCTGGGTGTCCCTGCGGATGCCCTGGCTGTCCCCTAGGTGTCCCTGGGGGTGCGCTGGGTGTCCCTAGGGTGCCCTGGCTGTCCCCTAGGTGTCCCTGGGGGTGCCCTGGCTGTCTCTGGAGTGCCCTGGCTGTCCCCTAGGTGTCCCTGGGGGTGCCCTGGCTGTCCCCTAGGTGTCACTGGGGGTGCCCTGGCTGTCCCTGGGGATGCCCTGGCTGGTCCCTAGGTGTCCCTGGGGGTGCCCTGGGTGTCCCTAGGGGGACCCTGGCTGTCCACTAGGTGTCACTGGGGGTGCCCTGGCTGTCGTCTAGGTGTCCCTGGGGGTGCCCTGCGTGTCCCTGGGGTGCCCTGGCTGTCCCCTAGGTGTCCCTGGGGGTGCCCTGGCTGTCCCCTTCGTGTTCCTGGGGGTGCCCTGGGTGTCCCGGGGGTGCCCTGGCGGTCCCTAGGGTGCCCTGGCTGTCCCCTAGGTGTCCCTGGGGGTGCCCTGGATGTCCCTGAGGTGCCCTGGCTGTCTTCAAGGTGTCCCTGTGGGTGCCCAGAGTTTCCCTGAGAGTGCCCTGGCTGTCCCCTAGGGGTCTCTGGGGGTGCCCTGGCTGTCCCCTAGGTGTCCCTGGGGGTGCTCGGCCTGTCGCCTAGGTGTCCCTGGGGGTGCCCTGGGTGTCCCTGGAGTGCCCTGGCTGTCCCCTAAATGTCCCTGGGGGTGCCCTGGCTGTCCCCTAGGTGTCCCTGGGGGTGTCCTGCCTTCCCCTCGGTGTCCCTGGGGGTGCCCTGGCTTTCCCCTCGGTGTCCCTGGGGGTGCCCTGCCTGTCCCCTATGTGTCCCTGGGGGTGCCCTGGCTGTCTTTAGGGTGCCCTGGCTGTCCCCTAGGTGTCCCTGGGGGTGCCCTGGGTGTCCCTGTTGTGCCCTGGCTGTCCCCTAGTTGTCCCTGGGGGGGCCCTGGCTGTCCCCTAGGTGTCCCTGGGGGTGCCCTGCTTGTCCCCTAGGTGTCCCTGGGGGTGCCCTGGCTGTCCTCTAGGTGTCCCTGGGGGTGCCCTGGGTGTCCCTGGGGATGCCCTGGCTGTCCCCTAGGTGACCCTGGCGTTGCCCTGGCTGTCTCTACGGTGCCCTGGCTGTGCCCTTGGTGTCCCTGGGTGTGCTCTGGCTGTCCCTCGGGTGCCCTGGCTGTCCCCTAGGTGTCCCTGGGGGAGCCCTGGGTGTGCCTGGCGTGCCCTGGCTGTGCCCTAGGGGTCCCTGGGGTTCCCCTGGCTGTCCCTAGGGTGCCCTGGCTGTCACCTAGGTGTCCCTTGGGGTGTGGTGGTGTCCCTCGGGGTACCCTGGCTGTCCCCTAGGTGTCCCTGGGGGTGCCCTGGCTGTCCTTGGAGTGCCCTGGCTGTCCCCTAGGTGTCCCTGGGGGTGCCCTGGCTGTCCCCTAGGTGTCCCTGGGGGTGCCCTGGCTGTCCCCTAGGTGTCCCTGGGGGTGCCCTGGCTGTCCCCTAGGTGTCCCTGGGTGTGCCCTGGCTGTCCCCTAGGTGTCCCTGGGGGTGCCCTGGGTGTCCCTGGGGGTGCCCTGGCTGTCCCCTCGGTGTCCCTGGGGCTGCCCTGGGTGTCCCTGGGGGTGCCCTCGCTGTCCCTGGGGTGCCCTGGCTCTCCCCTAGGTGGCCCTGGGGGTGCCCTGGTTGTCCCTGGGTGTGCCCTGGAGGTCCCCTAGGTGTCCTTGGGGGTGCCCTGGCTGTCCCTGGGGTGCCCTGGCTGTCCCCAAGGTGTCCCGGGGGGTGCCCTGCCTGTCCTCTCGGTGTCCCTGGGGGTGCCCTGGCTGTGCCCTCGGTGTCCCTGGGGGTGCTCTGGCTGTCCCTCGGGTGCCCTGGCTGTCCCCTAGGTGTCCCTGGGGTGCCCTGACTGTCCCTAGGTGTCCCTGGGGGTACCCTGGCTGTCCCTGGAGGTGCCCTGCCTGTCCCCTAGGTGTCCCTGGCGGTGTCCTGCCTTGCCCTAGGTGTCCCTGGGGGTGCCCTGGCTGTCCCCTCCGTGTCCCTGGGGGTGCCCTGGGTGTCCCTGGGGTGCCCTGGCTGACCCCAAGGTGTCCCTTGGGGTGCCCAGAGTGTCCCTAGGAGGTCCCTGGCTGTCCCCTAGGGGTCTCTGGGGGTACCCTGGCTGTCCCTTAGGTGTCCCAAGGTGTGCCCTGGCTGTCCCTAGGGTGCCCTGGCTTTGCCCTCGGTGTCTCTGGGGGTGCCCTGGCTGTCCCTAGGGTGCCATGGCTGTCCCTAGGGTGCCCTGGCTGTCCCCTCGGTGTCCCTGGGGGTGCCCTGGCTGTCCCTGGGTAGACCTGGCTGTCCCCTAGGTGTCCCTGGGGGGGCCCTGGCTCTCCCCTAGGTGTCCCTGGGGAGGCCCTGGGTGTCCCTGGAGTGCCCGGGAGGTCCCCTACGTGTCCCTGGGGTACCCGGGGTGTCCCTGGGCTGCTCTGGGGTGCCCTGCCTGTCCCCTAGGTGTCCCTGGGCTGCCCTGGCTGTCCTTGGGGTGCCCTGGCTGTCCTTGGTGTCCCAGAGGGTGCCCTGGCTGTCCCGCAGGTGTCCCTGGGCTGCCCTGGCTGTCCCTAGGGTGCCCTGGCTGTGCCCTAGGTGTCCCTGGGGTGCCATGACTGTCCCCTCAGTGTCCCTGGGGGTGCCCTGGCTCTCCCCTAGGGGTCCCTGAGGGTGCCCTGGGTGTCCCTGGCGTGCCCTGGCTGTCTCCTAGGTGTCCCTGGGGCTGCCCTGGCTGTTCTCTAGGTGTCCCTGGGGGTGCCCTGGGTGTTCCTGGGGTGCCCTGGCTGTCCCCTAGGTGTCCCTGGGGGGGCCCTGGCTGTCCCCTAGGCGTCCCTGGGGGTGCCCTGGCTGTCCCTGGGGTGCCCTGGCTGTCCCGTAGGTGTCCCTGGGGGTGCCCTAGCTGTCCCATCAGTGTCCCTGGGGGTGCCCTGCCTGTCCCCTAGGTGTCCCTGGGGGTGCCCGGCCTGTCCCCTAGGTGTCCCTGGGGGTGCCCTGGGTATCCCTGGAGTGCCCTGGCTGTCCCCAAAATGTCCCTGGGGGTGCCCTGGCTGTCCCCTAGGTGTCGCTGGGGGTGTCCTGCCTTCCCCTAGGTGTCCCTGGGGGTGCCCTGGCTTTCCCCTCGGTGTCCCTGGGGGTGCCCTGCCTGTCCCCTAGGTTTCCCTGGGGGTGCCCTGGCTGTCTTTAGGGTGCCCTGGCTGTCCCATAGGTCTCCCTGGGGGTGCCCTGGGTTTCCCTGGAGTGCCCTGGCTGTCCCCTAGTTGTCCCTGGGTGTGCCCTGGCTGTCCCCTAGGTGTCCCTGGGGGTGCCCTGCCTGTCCCCTAGGTGTCCCTGGGAATGCCCTGGCTGTCCTCTAGGTGTCCCTGGGGGTGCCCTGGGTGTCCCTGGGGATGCCCTGGCTGTCCCCTAGGTGTCCCTGGGGGTGCGCTGGGTGTCCCTGGGGATGCCCTGGCTGTTCCCTAGGTGTCCCTGGGGGTGCCCTGGGTGTCCCTGGGGGGGCCCTGGCTGTCCCCTAGGTGTCACTGGGGGTGCCCTGGCTGTCCTCTAGGTGTCCCTGAGGGTGCCCTGCGTGTCCCTGGGGTGCCCTGGCTGTCCCCTAGGTGTCCCTGGGGGTGCCCTGGCTGTCCCCTTCGTGTCCCTGGGGGTGCCCTGGCTGTCTCTGGAGTGCCCTGGCTGTCCCCTAAGTGTCCCTGGGGGTGCCCTGGCTGTCCCCTAGGTGTCACTGGGGGTGCCCTGGCTGTCCTCTAGGTGTCCCTGGGGGTGCCCTGGGTGTCCCTGGGGGTGCCCTGGCTGTCCCCTAGGTGTCCCTGGGTGTGCCCTGGCTGTCCCCTAGGTGTCCCTGGGGGTGCCCTGGGTGTCCCTGGGGGTGCCCTGGCTGTCCCCTCGGTGTCCCTGGGGCTGCCCTGGGTGTCCCTGGGGGTGCCCTCGCTGTCCCTGGGGTGCCCTGGCTCTCCCCTAGGTGGCCCTGGGGGTGCCCTGGTTGTCCCTGGGTGTGCCCTGGAGGTCCCCTAGGTGTCCTTGGGGGTGCCCTGGCTGTCCCTGGGGTGCCCTGGCTGTCCCCAAGGTGTCCCGGGGGGTGCCCTGCCTGTCCTCTCGGTGTCCCTGGGGGTGCCCTGGCTGTCCCCTTCGTGTCCCTGGGGGTGCCCTGGCTGTCTCTGGAGTGCCCTGGCTGTCCCCTAAGTGTCCCTGGGGGTGCCCTGGCTGTCCCCTAGGTGTCACTGGGGGTGCCCTGGCTGTCCTCTAGGTGTCCCTGGGGGTGCCCTGGGTGTCCCTGGGGATGCCCTGGCTGTTCCCTAGGTGTCCCTGGAGGTGCCCTGGGTGTCCCTGGGGGGGCCCTGGCAGTCCCCTAGGTGTCACTGGGGGTGCCCTGGCTGTCCTCTAGGTGTCCCTGGGGGTGCCCTGCGTGTCCCTGGGGATGCCCTGGCTGTTCCCTAGGTGTCCCTTGGGGTGCCCTGGGTGTCCCTGGGGGGGCCCTGGCTGTCCCCTAGGTGTCACTGGGGGTGCCCTGGCTGTTCCCTAGGAGGCCCAGAGGGTGCCCTGGCTGTCCCTAGGGTGCCCTGCCTGTCCTTTACGTGTCCCTGGGGGTGCAATGCCTGTCCCCTAGGTGTCCCTGGGGGTGCCCTGCCTGTCCCCAGGGTGCCCTGGCTGTGCCCTCGGTGTCTCTGGGGGTGCCCTGGCTGTCCCTAGGGTTCCCTGCCTGCCCCCTCGGTGTCCCTGGGGGTGCCATGGCTGTCCCTATGGTGCCCTGTCTGTCCCCTAGGGGTCTGTGGGGGTGCCCTGCCTGTCCCCTAGGTGTCCCTGGGGGTGCCCTCCCTGTCCCTCGGGGTGCCCTGGCTGTCCCCTAGGTGTCCCTGGGGGCGCCCAGGGTGTCCCTGGGGTGCCCTGGCTGTCCCCTACGTGTCCCTGGGGGTGCCCTGGGTGTCCCTGGGGTGCCCTGGCTGTCCCCTACGTGTCCTTGGGGGTGCCCTGGGTGTCCCTGGGGGTGCCCTTGCTGTCCCCTAGGTGTCCCTGGGGCTGCCCCGGCTGTCCCCTCGGTGTCCCTGGGGTGCCCTGGCTGTCCCCTAGGTGTCCCTGTGGGTGCCCTGGCTGTCCTTGGGGTGCTCTGGCTGTCCCCTTGGTGTCCCTGGGGGTGCCCTGGGTGTCCCTGGGGTGCACTGGGGGTGCCCTGCCTCTCCCCTAGCTGTCCCTGGGGGGGCCCTGGCCATCCCCTAGGTGTCCCCGGGGGTTCTCTGCCTGTCCCCTTCGTGTCCCTGGGGGTGCCCTGGGTGTCCCTGGGGGTGCCCTGGCTGTCCCCTACGTGTCCCTGGCGGTTCCTGGCCTGTCCCCTAGGTGTCCCTGGGGGTTCCCTGGGTGTCCCTGGAGTGCCCTGGCTGTCACCTAAATGTCCCTGGGGGTGCCCTGGGTGTCCCTGGAGTGCCCTAGCTGTCCCCTAAATGTCCCTGGGGGTGCCCTGGCTGTCCCCTAGGTGTCCCTGTGGGGGCCCTGGCTGTCCCCTTGGTGTCCCTGGGGGGGCCCTGGCTGTCCTTGGGGTGCCCTGGCTGTCCTTGGTGTCTCAGAGGGTGCCCTGGCTGTCCCGTAGGTGTCCCTGGGCTGCCCTGGCTGTCCCTAGGGTGCCCTGGCTGTGCCCTAGGTGTCCCTGCGGTGCCATGGCTGTCCCCTCAATGTCCCTGAGGGTGCCCTGGGTGTCCCTGGCGTGCCCTGGCTGTCTCCTAGGTGTCCCTGGGGGTGCCATGGCTTTTCTCTAGGTGTCCCTGGGGTGCCCTGGGTGTCTTTGGCGTGCCCTGGCTGTCTCCTAGGTGTCCCTGGGAGTGCCCTGGGTGTCCCTGGGGTGCCCTGGCTGTCCCCTAGGTGTCCCTGGGGGGGCCCTGGCTGTCCCCTAGGCGTCCCTGGGGGTGCCCTGGCTGTCCCTGGGGTGCCCTGGCTGTCCCCTAGGTGTCCCTGTGGGTGCCCTGGCTGTCCCTGGGGTGCCCTGGCTGTCCCCTAGATGTCCCTGGAGGTCGCCTTGGTGTCCCTGGGGGTGCCCTCGCTGTCCCTGGGGTGCCCTGGCTGTCCCCTTGGTGTCCCTAGGGTGCCCTGTCTGTGCCCTTGGTGTCCCTGGGGGTGCCCTGGCTGTCCCTAGGGTGCCCTGGCTGTCCTCTAGGTGTCCCTGGGGTTGCCCTGGGTGTCCCTGGGGACGCCCTGGCTGTCCGCTAGGTGTCCCTGGGGGTGCCCTGGGTGTCCCTGGGGGGCCCTGGCTGTCCCCTAGGGGTCTCTGGGGGTGCCCTGCCTGTCCCCTAGGTGTCCCTGGGGGTGCCCTGGCTGTCCCCTTGGTGTCCCTAGGGTGCCCTGTCTGTGCCCTTGGTGTCCCTTGGGGTGCCCTGGCTGTCCCTAGGGTGCCCTGGCTGTGCCCTTGGTGTCCCTGGGGGTGCCGTGGCTGTCCCTAGGGTGCCCTGGCTGTCCCCTAGGTGTCCCTGGGGGTGCCATGGCTGTCCCCTCGTTGTCCCTGGGGGTACCCTGCGTGTCCCCTAGCTGTCCTTGGGGGTGCCCTGGCTTTCCCCTCGGTGTCCCTGGGGGTGCCCTGTCTGTCCCCTTGGTGTCCCAGGGTTGCCCTGGGTGTCCCTGGGGTGCCCTGGCTGTCCCCTAGGTGTCCCTGGAGGTACCCTGGCTGTCCCCTTAGTGTCCCTGGGGTGCCCTGGCTGTCCCCTTGGTGTCCCTGGGGGAGCCCTGGGTGTCCCTGGGGTGCCCTGGGGGTGCCCTGCCTGTCCCCTAGGTGTCCCTGGGGGTGCCATGCCTGTCCCTTAGGTGTCCCTGGGTGTGCCCTGGCTGTCCCTAGGGTGCCCTGGCTGTCCCCTAGGTGTCCCTGGGGGTGACCTGCCTGTCCCCTAGGTGTCCCTGGGGGTGCCCTGGCTGTCCCCAGGGTGCCCTGGCTGTGCCCTCGGTGTCTCTGGGGGTGCCCTGGCTGTCCCCTCGGTGTCCCTGGGGGTGCCCGGGCTGTCCCTAGTGTGCCGTGGCTGTCCCCTAGGTGTCCCTGGGGGTGCCCTGGGTGTGCCTGGGGTGCCCTGGCTGTCCCCTAGGTGTCCCTGGGGGTGACCTGGGTGTCCCTGGGGATGCCCTGGCTGTCCCCTAGGTGTCCCTGTTTATCCCTGGGGTGCCCTGGGGGTGCCCTGCCTGTCCTCTAGTTGTCCTTGGGGGTGCCCTGGCTGTCCCCTAGGTTTCCCTGGGGGTGCCCTGGCTGTCCCCTAGGTGTCCCTGGGGGTGCCCTCGCTGTCCCTAGGGTGCCCTGGCTGTCCCCTAGGTGTCCCTGGGCGTCCCCTTGGTGTCCCTGGGGGTGCCCAGGGTGTCCCTTAGGTGTCCATGCGGGTGCCCTTGCTGTCCCCTTGGTGTCCCTGGGGGTGCCCTGGGTGTCCCTGGGGATGCCCTGGCTGTCCCCTAGGTGTCCCTGGGGGTTCCCTGCGTGTCCCCTAGGTGTCCTTGGGGGTGCCCTGGCTGTCCCTAGGGTGGCATGGCTGTGCCCTCGGTGTCCCTGGGGGTGCCCTGGCTGTCTCTAGGGTGCCATGGCTCTCCCCTAGGTGTCCGTGGGGGTGCCCTGGCTGTCCCCTAAGTGTCCCTGGGGGTGCCCTGGGTGTCCCTGGGGTGCCCTGGCTGTCCCCTAGGTGTCCCTGGGGGGGCCCTGGCTGTCCTCTAGGTGTCCCTGGGGGTGCCCTGGGTGTCCCTGGGTGTGCTCTTGATGTCCCCTTGGTGTCCCTGGGGGTGCCCTGCTTGTCCCCTAGGTGTCCCTGGGGGTGCCCTGGCTGTCCTCTAGGTGTCCCTGGGGGTGCCCTGGGTGTCCCTGGGGATGCCCTGGCTGTCCCCTAGGTGACCCTGGCGTTGCCCTGGCTGTCTCTACGGTGCCCTGGCTGTGCCCTTGGTGTCCCTGGGGGTGCTCTGGCTGTCCCTCGGGTGCCCTGGCTGTCCCCTAGGTGTCTATGGGGGTGTCCTGGCTGTCTCTGGAGTGCCCTGGCTGTCCCCTAGGTGTCCCTGGGGGTGCCCTGGCGGTCTCCTAGGTGTCCCTGGGGTTGCCCTGTCTGTCTTCTAGGTGTCCCTGGGGGTGCCCTGGCTGTCCCCTAGGTGTCCCTGGGGGTGCCCTGGCTGTCCCTAGGGTGCCCTGGCTGTGCCTTCGGTGTCTCTGGGGGTGCCCTAGGTGTCCCTGGGGGTGACCTCGGTGTCTCTGGGGGTGCCCTGGCTGTCCCCTAGGTGTCCCTGGGGGTGACCAGGCTGTCCTTGGGGTGCTCTGGCTGTCCCCTAGGTGTCCCTGGGGGGGCCCTGGGTGTCCCCTTGGTGTCCCTGGGGGTGCCCTGGCTGTCCCCTAGGTGTCCCTGGGTGTGCCCTGAGTGTCCCTGGGCGTGCACAGGGTGTCCCTGATGTTCCCTGGCTGTCCCCTAGGTGTCCGTGGGGGGGCCCTGGCTGTCCCCTAGGTGTCCCTGGGGTGCCCTGGGTGTCCCTGGGGGGGCCCTGGCTGTCCCCTAGGTGTCCCTGGGGGTGCCCTGGGTGTCCCTGGGGGGGCCCTGGCTGTCCCCTTGGTGTCCCTGGGGGGGCCCTTGCTGTCCCCTAGGTGTCCCTGGGTGTGCCCTGGGTGTCCCTGGGGGTGCACAGGGTGTCCCTGTGGTTCCCTGGCTGTCCCCTAGGTGTCCCTGGGGGTGCCCTGGGTGTCCCTGGGGGGGCCCTGGCTGTCCCCTAGGTGTCCCTGGGGGTGCCCTGGGTTTCCCTGGAGTGCCCTGGCTGTCCCCTAGTTGTCCCCGGGGGGGCCCTGGCTGTCCCCTAGGAGTCCCTGGGGGTGCCCTGCCTGTCCCTTAGGTGTCCCTGGGGATGCCCTGGCTGTCCTCTAGGTGTCCCTGGAGGTGCCCTGGGTGTCCCTGCGGATGCCCTGGCTGTCCCCTAGGTGTCCCTGGGGGTGCGCTGGGTGTCCCTAGGGTGCCCTGGCTGTCCCCTAGGTGTCCCTGGGGGTGCCCTGGCTGTCTCTGGAGTGCCCTGGCTGTCCCCTAGGTGTCCCTGGGGGTGCCCTGGCTGTCCCCTAGGTGTCACTGGGGGTGCCCTGGCTGTCCCTGGGGATGCCCTGGCTGGTCCCTAGGTGTCCCTGGGGGTGCCCTGGGTGTCCCTAGGGGGACCCTGGCTGTCCACTAGGTGTCACTGGGGGTGCCCTGGCTGTCGTCTAGGTGTCCCTGGGGGTGCCCTGCGTGTCCCTGGGGTGCCCTGGCTGTCCCCTAGGTGTCCCTGGGGGTGCCCTGGCTGTCCCCTTCGTGTTCCTGGGGGTGCCCTGGGTGTCCCGGGGGTGCCCTGGCGGTCCCTAGGGTGCCCTGGCTGTCCCCTAGGTGTCCCTGGGGGTGCCCTGGATGTCCCTGAGGTGCCCTGGCTGTCTTCAAGGTGTCCCTGTGGGTGCCCAGAGTTTCCCTGAGAGTGCCCTGGCTGTCCCCTAGGGGTCTCTGGGGGTGCCCTGGCTGTCCCCTAGGTGTCCCTGGGGGTGCTCGGCCTGTCGCCTAGGTGTCCCTGGGGGTGCCCTGGGTGTCCCTGGAGTGCCCTGGCTGTCCCCTAAATGTCCCTGGGGGTGCCCTGGCTGTCCCCTAGGTGTCCCTGGGGGTGTCCTGCCTTCCCCTCGGTGTCCCTGGGGGTGCCCTGGCTTTCCCCTCGGTGTCCCTGGGGGTGCCCTGCCTGTCCCCTATGTGTCCCTGGGGGTGCCCTGGCTGTCTTTAGGGTGCCCTGGCTGTCCCCTAGGTGTCCCTGGGGGTGCCCTGGGTGTCCCTGTTGTGCCCTGGCTGTCCCCTAGTTGTCCCTGGGGGGGCCCTGGCTGTCCCCTAGGTGTCCCTGGGGGTGCCCTGCTTGTCCCCTAGGTGTCCCTGGGGGTGCCCTGGCTGTCCTCTAGGTGTCCCTGGGGGTGCCCTGGGTGTCCCTGGGGATGCCCTGGCTGTCCCCTAGGTGACCCTGGCGTTGCCCTGGCTGTCTCTACGGTGCCCTGGCTGTGCCCTTGGTGTCCCTGGGTGTGCTCTGGCTGTCCCTCGGGTGCCCTGGCTGTCCCCTAGGTGTCCCTGGGGGAGCCCTGGGTGTGCCTGGCGTGCCCTGGCTGTGCCCTAGGGGTCCCTGGGGTTCCCCTGGCTGTCCCTAGGGTGCCCTGGCTGTCACCTAGGTGTCCCTTGGGGTGTGGTGGTGTCCCTCGGGGTACCCTGGCTGTCCCCTAGGTGTCCCTGGGGGTGCCCTGGCTGTCCTTGGAGTGCCCTGGCTGTCCCCTAGGTGTCCCTGGGGGTGCCCTGGCTGTCCCCTAGGTGTCCCTGGGGGTGCCCTGGCTGTCCCCTAGGTGTCCCTGGGGGTGCCCTGGCTGTCCCCTAGGTGTCCCTGGGTGTGCCCTGGCTGTCCCCTAGGTGTCCCTGGGGGTGCCCTGGGTGTCCCTGGGGGTGCCCTGGCTGTCCCCTCGGTGTCCCTGGGGCTGCCCTGGGTGTCCCTGGGGGTGCCCTCGCTGTCCCTGGGGTGCCCTGGCTCTCCCCTAGGTGGCCCTGGGGGTGCCCTGGTTGTCCCTGGGTGTGCCCTGGAGGTCCCCTAGGTGTCCTTGGGGGTGCCCTGGCTGTCCCTGGGGTGCCCTGGCTGTCCCCAAGGTGTCCCGGGGGGTGCCCTGCCTGTCCTCTCGGTGTCCCTGGGGGTGCCCTGGCTGTCCCCTTCGTGTCCCTGGGGGTGCCCTGGCTGTCTCTGGAGTGCCCTGGCTGTCCCCTAAGTGTCCCTGGGGGTGCCCTGGCTGTCCCCTAGGTGTCACTGGGGGTGCCCTGGCTGTCCTCTAGGTGTCCCTGGGGGTGCCCTGGGTGTCCCTGGGGATGCCCTGGCTGTTCCCTAGGTGTCCCTGGAGGTGCCCTGGGTGTCCCTGGGGGGGCCCTGGCAGTCCCCTAGGTGTCACTGGGGGTGCCCTGGCTGTCCTCTAGGTGTCCCTGGGGGTGCCCTGCGTGTCCCTGGGGATGCCCTGGCTGTTCCCTAGGTGTCCCTTGGGGTGCCCTGGGTGTCCCTGGGGGGGCCCTGGCTGTCCCCTAGGTGTCACTGGGGGTGCCCTGGCTGTCCTCTAGGTGTCCCTGGGGGTGCCCTGCGTGTCCCTGGGGTGCCCTGGCTGTCCCCTAGGTGTCCCTGGGGGTGCCCTGGCTGTCCCCTAGGTGTCCCTGGGGGTGCCTTGTGTGTCCCTGGGGGTGCCGTGGCGGTCCCTAGGGTGCCCTGGCTGTCCCCTAGGTGTCCCTGGGGGTGCCCTGGATGTCCCTGAGGTGCCCTGGAGGTCCCCTAGGTGTCCTTGGGGGTGCCCTGGCTGTCCCTGGGGTGCCCTGGCTGTCCCCAAGGTGTCCCTGGGGGTGCCCTGCCTGTCCTCTCGGTGTCCCTGGGGGTGCCCTGGCTGTGCCCTCGGTGTCCCTGGGGGTGCCCTGGCTGTCCCTAGGATGCCCTGGCTGTCCCCTAGGTGTCCCTGGGTGTGCCCTGGGTGTCCCTGGGCGTGCACAGGGTGTCCCTGGGGTTCCCTGGCTGTCCCCTAGGTTTCCCGGGATGGGCCCTGGCTGTCCCCTAGGTATCCCTGGGGCTGCACAGGGTGTCCCTGGGGTTCCCTGGCTGTCCCCTAGGTGTCTCTGGGGGGGGCCCTGGTGTCCCTGGGTTGCCCTGGCTGTCCCCTTGGTGTCCTTGCCTGGCTCGTATCCTCGACTCCGCCTCCGGCGCCATGGTGACTCCCCTCCCAGTCTGGACCATTGTGGCCTCACCCCCTCCCCTGGGGCCATCCGACCCATCCCAGTATAGACCAGTAAGGCACCGAGTGGCCACCATGGACCCCCACACGCCTGCCAGTTCATCCCAGTTCATCCCAGTCCACTCTTTGTCCATCCCAGGTTTCTCTGGTCACCCTCCCAGTGCTCTCAGTCCATCCCAGTCCCGCAGGTGTTGGTGCTTGGGGCTTGATGAGCTGGTGCCTGTCCGCAACGTGGAGCGGCTCAAACGGGACCTCAGGGTGAGGGGGGCGCGGATTTGGGGGGATCCTGGGGGTCCTGAGTTGTCGGGGAGGGGGTTTTTGGGTTGTGGGGGGTCTGGGGGGCGTCCTGGGGGCTGCTTTGGGTGCTTTGGGGGGTATTCGGGAGGTTTGGGCGGCCCATTTGAGGCATCAAAGAACCTGAGGAGGGTTTTGATAGCTCCTGGAGGTGGAGGCGGCTGTGGGGCTGAGCTGGCTGTCCCAGGGGGTTCCTGGCTGTCCCTCGATGTCCCTGGGGTGCCCTGGCTGTCACTTAGGTGTCCCTCGGGGTGCCCTGGCTGTCCCTAGGGTGCCCTGGCTGTCCCCTAGGTGTCCCTGGGGTGCCCTGACTGTCCCTAGGTGTCCCTGGGGGTACCCTGGCTGTCCCTGGAGGTGCCCTGCCTGTCCCCTAGGTGTCCCTGGCGGTGTCCTGCCTTGCCCTAGGTGTCCCTGGGGGTGCCCTGGCTGTCCCCTCCGTGTCCCTGGGGGTGCCCTGGGTGTCCCTGGGGTGCCCTGGCTGACCCCAAGGTGTCCCTTGGGGTGCCCAGAGTGTCCCTAGGAGGTCCCTGGCTGTCCCCTAGGGGTCTCTGGGGGTACCCTGGCTGTCCCTTAGGTGTCCCAAGGTGTGCCCTGGCTGTCCCTAGGGTGCCCTGGCTTTGCCCTCGGTGTCTCTGGGGGTGCCCTGGCTGTCCCTAGGGTGCCATGGCTGTCCCTAGGGTGCCCTGGCTGTCCCCTCGGTGTCCCTGGGGGTGCCCTGGCTGTCCCTGGGTAGACCTGGCTGTCCCCTAGGTGTCCCTGGGGGGCCCTGGCTGTCCCCTAGGTGTCCCTGGGGAGGCCCTGGGTGTCCCTGGAGTGCCCGGGAGGTCCCCTACGTGTCCCTGGGGTACCCGGGGTGTCCCTGGGCTGCTCTGGGGTGCCCTGCCTGTCCCCTAGGTGTCCCTGGGCTGCCCTGGCTGTCCTTGGGGTGCCCTGGCTGTCCTTGGTGTCCCAGAGGGTGCCCTGGCTGTCCCGCAGGTGTCCCTGGGCTGCCCTGGCTGTCCCTAGGGTGCTCTGGCTGTGCCCTAGGTGTCCCTGGGGTGCCATGACTGTCCCCTCAGTGTCCCTGGGGGTGCCCTGGCTCTCCCCTAGGGGTCCCTGAGGGTGCCCTGGGTGTCCCTGGCGTGCCCTGGCTGTCTCCTAGGTGTCCCTGGGGCTGCCCTGGCTGTTCTCTAGGTGTCCCTGGGGGTGCCCTGGGTGTCCCTGGGGTGCCCTGGCTGTCCCCTAGGTGTCCCTGGGGGGGCCCTGGCTGTCCCCTAGGCGTCCCTGGGGGTGCCCTGGCTGTCCCTGGGGTGCCCTGGCTGTCCCCTAGGTGTCCCTGGGGTTGCCCTGGCTGTCGCTAGGGTGCCCTGGCTGTGCCTTCGGTGTCTCTGGGGATGCCGTAGGTGTCCCTCGGGGTGACCTCGGTGTCCCTGGGGGTGCCCTGGCTGTCCCCTAGGTGTCCCTGGGGGAGCCCTGGGTGTGCCTGGGGTGCCCTGGCTGTCCCCTAGGTGTCCCTGGGGGGGCCCTGGCTGTCCCTGGGGTGCCCTGGCTGTCCCCTAGGTGGCCCTGGGGGTGCCCTGGGTGTCCCTGGGGGTGCCCTGGAGGTCCCCTAGGTGTCCCTGGGGGTGCCCTGGGTGTCCCTGGTGTGCCCTGGTTCCCCTAGGTGTCCCTGTGGGTGCCCAGAGTGTCCCTGGGAGTGCCCTGGCTGTCCCCTAGGGGTCTCTGGGGGTGCCCTGGCTGTCCCGTCAGTGTCCCTGGGAATGCCCTGCCTGTCCCCTAGGTGTCCCTGGGCGTCCCCTTGGTGTCCCTGGGGGTGCCCAGGGTGTTCCTTCGGTGTCCCTGGGGGTGCCCTGGCTGTCCCTGGGGTGCTCTGGATGTCCCCTTGGTGTCCCTGGGGGTGCCCTAGCTGTCCCTGGCGTGCCCTGGCTGTGCCCTAGGGGTCCCTTAGGGTGCCCTGGCTGTCCCTAGGGTTCCCTGGCTGTCACCTAGGTGTCCCTTGGGGTGCGCTGGTGTCCCTCGGGTTGCCCTGGCTGTCCCCTAGGTGTCCCTGGGGGTGACCTGGCTGTCCCTGGAGTGCCCTGGCTGTCCCCATGGTGTCCCTGGGGGTGCCCTGCCTGTCCTCTCGGTGTCCCTGGGGGTGCCCTGGCTGTGCCCTCGGTGTCCCTGGGGGTGCCCTGGCTGTCCCTAGGGTGCCCTGGCTGTCCCCTAGGTGTCCCTGGTTGTGCCCTGGGTGTCCCTGGGCGTGCACAGGGTGTCCCTGGGGTTCCCTGGCTGTCCCCTAGGTGTCCCGGGATGGGCCCTGGCTGTCCCCTAGGTATCCCTGGGGGTGCACAGGGTGTCCCTGGGGATGCCCTGGCTGTCCCCTAGGTGACCCTGGCGTTGCCCTGGCTGTCCCTACGGTGCCCTGGCTGTGCCCTTGGTGTCCCTGGGGGTGCCCTGGGTGTCCCCTGGGTGTCCCTGGGGGTGCCCTGGCTGTCCCTAGGGTGCCCTGGCTGTGCCTTCGGTGTGTCTAGGGGTGCCCTAGGTGTCCCTGGGGGTTCCCTGCGTGTCCCTTAGGTGTCCTTGGGGGTGCCCTGGTGGCTGTCCCTAGGGTGGCATGGCTGTGCCCTCGGTGTCCCTGGGGGTGCCCTGGCTGTCCCTAGGGTGCCCTGGCTGTCCCCTAGGTGTCCCTGGGGGTGCTCTGGGTGTGCCTAGGGTGCCCTGGCTGTCCCCTAGGTGTCCCTGGGGGTGTCCTGGCTGTCTCTGGAGTGCCCTGGCTGTCCCCTAGGTGTCCCTGGGGGTGCCCTGGCTGTCCCCTGGGTGTCCCTGGGGGTGCCCTGGCTGTCCCTAGGGTGCCCTGGCTGTGCCTTCGGTGTGTCTAGGGGTGCCCTAGGTGTCCCTGGGGGTGACCTCGGTGTCTCTGGGGGTGCCCTGGCTGTCCCCTAGGTGTCCCTGGGGGAGCCCTGGGTGTGCCTGGGGTGCCCTGGCTGTCCCCTAGGTGTCCCTGGGGGGGCCCTGGCTGTCCCTGGGGTGCCCTGGCTGTCCCCTAGGTGGCCCTGGGGGTGCCCTGGGTGTCCCTGGGGGTGCCCTGGAGGTCCCCTAGGTGTCCCTGGGGGTGCCCTGGGTGTCCCTGGTGTGCCCTGGTTGTCCCCTAGGTGTCCCTGTGGGTGCCCAGAATGTCCCTGGGAGTGCCCTGGCTGTCCCCTAGGGGTCTCTGGGGGTGCCCTGGCTGTCCCGTCAGTGTCCCTGGGAATGCCCTGCCTGTCACCTAGGTGTCCCTGGGGGTCCCCTTGGTGTCCCTGGGGGTGCCCAGGGTGTTCCTTCGGTGTCCCTGGGGGTGCCCTGGCTGTCCCTGGGGTGCTCTGGATGTCCCCTTGGTGTCCCTGGGGGTGGCCTGGCTGTCCCTGGCGTGCTTTGGCTGTGCCCTAGGGTCCCTGGGGTTGCCCTGGCTGTCCCTAGGGTGCCCTGGCTGTCACCTAGGTGTCCCTTGGGGTGCGCTGGTGTCCCTCGGGGTGCCCTGGCTGTCCCCTAGGTGTCCCTGGGGGTGCCCTGGCTGTCCCCTAGGCGTCCCTGGGGGTGCCCTGCCTCTCCCCTAGGCGTCCCTAGGGGTGCCCTGGCTGTCCCCTTGGTGTCCCTGGGGGTGCCCTGGCTGTCCCCTAGGTGTCGCTTGGGGTGCCCTGGGTGTCCCTGGGGGTGCCCTCGCTGTCCCTGGGGTGCCCTGGCTGTCTTCTCGGTGTCCCTGGGGGTGCCCTGGCTGTGCCCTCGGTGTCCCTGGGGGTGCCCTGGCTGTCCCTAGGGTTCCCTGCCTGTCCCCTAGGTGTCCCTGGGGGTGCCATGGCTGTCCCTTGGGTGCCCTGTCTGTCCCCTAGGGGTCTCTGTGGGTGCCCTGCCTGTCCCCTAGGTGTCCCTGGGGGTGCCCTGGGTGTCCCTGGGGGTGCCCTGGCTGTCCCCTAGGTGTCCCTGAGGGCGCCCAGGGTGTCCCTGGGGTGCCCTGGCTATCCTCTACGTGTCCCTGGGGGTGCCCTGTGTGACCCTGGGGGTGCCCTTGCTGTCCCCTAGGTGTCCCTGGGGGTGCCCTGGGTGTCCCTGGGGTGCCCTGGCTGTCCCCTAGGTGTCCCTGGTGGTGCCCTGGCTGTCCCCTTGGGGTCTCTGGGGTGCCCTGGCTGTCCCCTAGGTGTCCCTGTGGGTGCCCTGGCTGTCCTTGCGGTGCTCTGGCTGTCCCCTTGGTGTCCCTGGGGGTGCCCTGGGTGTCCCTGGGGTGCCCTGGGGGTTCCCTGCCTGTCCCCTAAGTGTCCCTGGGGGGCCCTGGCCATCCCCTAGGTGTCCCTGGGGGTTCCCTGCCTGTCCCCTTGGTGTCCCAGGGGGTGCCCTGGGTGTCCCTGGCGTGCCCTGTCTGTCACCTAAATGTCCCTGGGGGTGCCCTGGTTGTCCCTGGAGTGCCCTAGCTGTCCCCTAAATGTCCCTGGGGGTGCCCTGGCTGTCCCCTAGGTGTCCCTGGGGGTGCCCTGTCTGTCCCCTTGGTGTCCCAGGGGGTGCCCTGGGTGTCCCTGGCGTGCCCTGGCTGTCCCCTAGGTGTCCCTGGGGGTGCCCTGGCTGTCCCCTTGGTGTCCCTGGGTGCCCTGGCTGTCCCCTTGGTGTCCCTGGGAGAGCCCTGGGTGTCCCTGGGGTGCCTAGGGGGTGCCCTGCCTGTCCCCTAGGTGTCCCTGGGGGTTCCCTGCCTGTCCCCTAGGTGTCCCTGGGGGTTCCCTGGGTGTCCCTGGAGTGCCCTGGCTTTCCCCTAAATGTCCCTGGGGGTGCCCTGGCTGTCCCCTAGGTGTCACTGAGGGTGTCCTGCCTTCCCCTAGGCGTCCCTGGGGGTGCCCTGGCTTTCCCCACGGTGTCCCTGGGGGTGCCCTGCCTGTCCCCTAGATGTCCCTGGGGGTGCCCTGGGTGTCCCTGGGGGGGCGCTGGCTATCCCCTAGGTGTCCCTGGGGGGCCTTGGCTGTCCCCTAGGTGTCCCTGGGGGTGCCTTTCCTGTCCTCTAGGTGTCCCTGGGGGTTCCCTGGCTGTACCTCGGGTTCCCTGGCTGTCCCTTAGGTGTCCCTGGGGGTGGCTAGGGTGTCCCTGGGGTTCCCTGGCTGTCCCCTAGGTGTCCCTGTGGGTGCCCTGAGTGTCCCTGGGCTGCCCTGGCTGTCCCCTAGGTGTCCCTGGGGGTGCCCTCGCTGTCCCTGGGGTGCCCTGGCTGTCCCCTAGGTGTCCCTGGGGGTTCCCTGCGTGTCCCCTAGGTGTCCTTGGGGGTGCCCTGGCTGTCCCTAGGGTGGCATGGCTCTGCCCTCGGTGTCCCTGGGGGTGCCCTGGGTGTGCCTGGGGTGCCCTGGCTGTCCCCTAGGTGTCCCTGGGGGTGCCCTGGCTGTCCCCTAAGTGTCCCTGGGGGTGCCCTGGGTGTCCCTGGGTGTGCTCTGGAGGTCCCCTTGGTGTCCCTGGGGGTGCCCTGGCTGTCCCTGGGGGTGCCCTGGCTGTCTTTAGGGTGCCCTGGCTGTCCCCTAGGTGTCCCTGGTGTGCACTGCCTGTCCCCTAGGTGTCGTTCGGGGTGCCCTGGGTGTCCCTGGGGGTGCCCTGCCTGTCCCCTAGGTGTCCCTGGGGGTGCCCTGGGTGTCCCTGGGGTGCCCTGGCTGTCCCCTTGGTGTCCCTGGGGGTGCCCTGGGTGTCCCTGGGGTGCCCTGGCTGTCCCCAAGTTGTCCCTAGCGGTGCCTTGCCTGTCCTCTCGGTGTTCCTGGGGGTGCCCTGGCAGTCCCTGGGGGTGCACAGGGTGTCCCTGGGGTTCCCTGGCTGTCCCCTAGGTGTCCCTGGGGGTGCCCTGGCTGTCCTTGGGGTGCTCGGGTTGTCCCCTTTGTGTCCCTGGGGGTGCCCTGGCTGTCCCCTAGCTGTCCCTGGGGGTGCCCTGGCTGTCCCTGGGGTGCCGTGGCTGTCCCCTACGTGTCCCTGGGGGTGCCCTGGGTGTCCCTGGGGTGCCCTGGGGCTGCCCTGCCTGTCCTCTAGGTGTCCCTGGGGGTGCCCTGGCTGTCCCCTAGGTGTCCCTCGGGGTGCCCTGGCTGTCCCCTAGGCGGCCATTGGGGTGCCCTGGGTGTCCCTGGGGTGCCCTGGCTGTCCCCTAGGTGTCCCTTGGGGTGCCCTCGGTGTTCCTGAGGGTGCCCTGGCTGTCCCTAGGGTGCCCTGGCTGTGCCCTTGGTGTCCCTGGGGGTGCCCTGGCTGTCCTTAGGGTGTCCTGGCTGTCCCCTAGGTGTCCCTGGGGGTGCCCTGGTGTCCCTCGTGGTGCCCTGGCTGTCCCCTAGGTGTCCCTGGGGGTGCCCTGGGTGTCCCTGGAGGTGCCCTGTCTGTCCCCTTCGTGTCTTGGGGGTGCCCTGGCTGTCCCCTAGGTGTCCCTAGGGGTGTCCAGGGTGTCCCTGGGGTTGCCCTTGCTGTCCCGTAGGTGTCCCTGGGTGTGCCCTGGGCGTCCCTGGGGTGCCCTGGCTGTCCCCTAGGTGTCCCTGGGGGTGCCCTGGCTGTCCCCTTGGTGTCCCTGGGGTGCCCTGGCTGTCCCCTAGGTGTCCCTGGGGGTGCCCTGGCTGTCCTTGGGGTGCTCTGCCTGTCCCCTGGGTATCCCTGGGGTTCCCTGGCTGTCCCCTAGGTGTCCCTGGGGGTGCCCTGGCTGTCCCTAGGGTGCCCTGGCTGTCACCTAGGTGTCCCCTGGGGTGCGCTGGTGTCCCTCGGGGTGCCCCTAGCTGTCCCCTAGGTGTCCCTGGGGGTGCCCTGGCTGTCCCTGGAGTGCCCGTGCTGTCCACTAGGTGTCCCTGGGGGTGCCCTGGCAGTCCCCTAGGTGTCCCTGGGGGTGCCCTGCTGTCCCCTACGTGTCCCTGGGGGTGCCCTGCCTTTCCCCTAGGTGTCCCTGGGGGTGCCCTGGCTGTCTTTAGGGTGCCCTGGCTGTCCCCTAGGTGTCCCTGGGTGTGCCCTGCCTGTCCCCTAGGTGTCGTTCGGGGTGCCCTGGGTGTCCCTGGGGGTGCCCTGCCTGTCCCCTAGGTGTCCCTGGGGGTGCCCTGGGTGTTCCTGGGGTGCCCTGGCTGTCCCCTTGGTGTCCCTGGGGGTGCCCTGGGTGTCCCTGGGGTGCCCTGGCTGTCCCCAAGTTGTCCCTGGCGGTGCCCTGCCTGTCCTCTCGGTGTTCCTGGGGGTGCCCTGGCTGTCCCTGGGGGTGCACAGGGTGTCCCTGGGGTTCCCTGGCTGTCCCCTAGGTGTCCCTGGGGGGGCCCAGGGTGTCCCTGGGAGTGCCCTTTGTGTCCCATAGGTGTCCCTGGGGTTGCCCTGGGTGTCCCTGGGGTACCCTGGCTGTCCCCTAGGTGTCCCTGGGGGTGCCCTGGCTGTCCCCTTGGTGTCCCTGGGGTGCCCTGGCTGTCCCCTAGGTGTCCCTGGGGGTGCCCTGGCTGTCCTTGGGGTGATCGGGCTGTCCCCTTGGTGTCCCTGGGGGTGCCCTGGCTGTCCCCTTGGTGTCCCTGGGGTGCCCTGGCTGTCCCCTAGCTGTCCCTGGGGTGCCCTGGCTGTCCCTGGGGTGCCATGGCTGTCCTCTACGTGTCCCTGGGGATGTCCTGGGTGTCCCTGGGGTGCCCTGAAGGTGCCCTGCCTGTCCTCTAGGTGTCCCTGGGGTGCCCTGGCTGTCCCCTTGGTGTCCCTCGGGGTGCCCTGGCTGTCCCCTAGGCGGCCCTTGGGGTGCCCTGGGTGTCCCTGGGGTGCCCTGGCTGTCCCATAGGTGTCCCTTGGGGTGCCCTGGCTGTCCCCTAGGTGTCCCTTGGGGTGCCCTGGGTGTCCCTGAGGGTGCCCTGGCTGTCCCTAGGGTGCCCTGGCTGTGCCCTTGGTGTCCCTGGGGGTGCCCTGCGTGTCCCTGGGGATGCCCTGGCTGTCCCCTAGGTGTCCCTGGGGGTTCCCTGCGTGTCCCCTAGGTGTCCTTGGGGGTGCCCTGGCTGTCCCTAGGGTGGCATGGCTGTGCCCTCGGTGTCCCTGGGGGTGCCCTGGGGTGTGCCTGGGGTGCCCTGGCTGTCCCCTAGGTGTCCCTGGGGGTGCCCTGGCTGTCCCCTAAGTGTCCCTGGGGGTGCCCTGGGTGTCCCTGGGTGTGCTCTGGAGGTCCCCTTGGTGTCCCTGGGGGTGCCCTGGCTTTCCATGGGGGTGCCCTGGCTGTCCCCTAGGTGTCCCTGGGGGTGCCCTGGGTGTCCCTGGAGTGCCCTGGCTGTCCCCTTAATGTCCCTGGGAGTGCCCTGGCTTTCCCCTCGGTGTCCCTGGGGGTGCCCTGCCTTTCCCCTAGGTGTCCCTGGGGGTGCCCTGGCTGTCCCCTAGGGGTCTCTGGGGGTGCCCTGGCTGTCCCGTCTGTGTCTCTGGGGGTGCCCTGCCTGTCCCCAAGGTGTCCCTGGGGGTTCCCTGCCTGTCCCCTTGGTGTCCCTGGGGGTGCCCTGGGTGTCCCTGGGGTTGCCCTGGCTGTCCCCTAGGTGTCCCTGGGAATGCCCTGGGTGTCCCTGGCGTGCCCTGTCTGTCCCCTAAATGTCCCTGGGGGTGCCCTGGCTGTAACCTAGGTGTCCCTGGGGGTGTCCTGCCTTTCCCTAGCTGTCCCTGGGGGTGCCCTGGCTGTCCCCTCGGTGTCCCTGGGGGTGCCCTGCCTGTCCCCTAGGTGTCCCTGGGGGTGCCCTGGCTGTCTTTGGGGTGCCCTGGCTGTCCCCTAGGTGTCCCTGGGGGTGTCCTAGGTGTCCCTGGGGGTGCCCTGGGTGTCCCTGGAGTGCCTTGGCTGTCCCCTAGTTGTCCCTGGGGGGGGCCCTGGCTGTCCCCTACGTGTCCCTGGGGTACCCTGGGTGTCCCTGGGCTGCCCTGGGCTGCCTTGACTGTCCTTGGGGTGCCCTGGCTGTGCCCTAGGTGTCCCTGGGGTGCCCTGGCTGTCCCGTCAGTGTCCCTGGGGGTGCACAGGGTGTCACTGGGGTTCCCTGTCTGTCCCGTACGTGTCCCTGGGGGTGCCCTGGAGGTCCCCTAGGTGTCCCTGGGGGTCCCCCTTGGTGTTCCTGTGGGTGCCCAGGGTGTCCCTTAGGTGTCCCTGCGGGTGCCCTTGCTGTCCCCTAGCTGTCCCTGGGGGTACCCTGGGTGTCCCTGGGGTGCTCTGGATGTCCCCTTGGTGTCCTTGGGGCAGCCCTGGCTGTCCCTAGGGTGCCCTGGCTGTCCCCTAGGTGTCCCTGGCGTGCCCTGGTGTCCCTCGGGGTGCCCTGGCTGTCCCCTAGGTGTCCCTGGGGGTGCCCTGCCTGTCCTCTCGGTGTCCCTGGGCGTGCCCTGGCTTTGCCCTCGGTGTCCCTGGGGGTGCCCTGGCTGTCCCTAGGGTGCCCTGGCTGTCCCCTAGGTGTCCCTGGGTGTGCCCTGGGTGTCCCTGGGGTTCCCTGGCTGTCCCCTACGTGTCCCGGGGGGGGCCCTGGCTGTCCCCTAGGTGTCCCTGGGGGTGCACAGGTGTCCCTGGGGTTCCCTGGCTGTCCCCTAGGTGTCCCTGGGGGTGCCCTGGGTGTCCCTGGGGGGGCCCTGGCTGTCCCCCTAGGTGTCCCTGGGGGTGCATTAGGTGTCCCTGGGGGTGCCCAGGGTGTCCCTGGGGTTCCCTGGCTGTCCCCTAGGTGTCCCTGCCTCGCTCGTATCCTCGACTCCGCCTCCGGCGCCATGGTGACTCCCCTCCCAGTCTGGACCATTGTGGCCTCACCCCCTTCCCTGGGGCCATCCGACCCATCCCAGTATAGACCAGTAAAGCACCGAGTGGCCTCCATGGACCCCCACACGCCTGCTAGTTCATCCCAGTTCATCCCAGTCCACTCTTCGTCCATCCCAGGTTTCTCTGGTCACCTTCCCAGTGCTCTCAGTCCATCCCAGTCCCGCAGGTGTTGGTGCTTGGGGCTTGATGAGCTGGTGCCTGTCCGCAACCTGGAGCGGCTCAAACGGGACCTCAGGGTGAGGGGGGCGCGGATTTGGGGGGATCCTGGGGGTCCTGAGTTGTCGTGGAGGGGGTTTTTGGGTTGTGGGGGGTCTGGGGGGAATCCTGGGGGCTGCTTTGGGTGCTTTGGGGGGTATTCGGGAGGTTTGGGCGTCCCATTTGAGGCATCAAAGAACCTGAGGAGGGTTTTGATAGCTCCTGGAGGTGGAGGCGGCGGTGGGGGTGAGCTGGCTGTCCCAGGGGGTTCCTGGCTGTCCCTCGATGTCCCTGGGGTGCCCTGGCTGTCACTTAGGTGTCCCTCGGGGTGCCCTGGCTGTCCCTAGGGTGCCCTGGCTGTCCCCTAGGTGTCCCTGGGGTGCCCTAACTGTCCCTAGGTGTCCCTGGGGGTACCCTGCCTGTCCCTGGAGGTGCCCTGCCTGTCCCCTAGGTGTCCCTGGCGGTGTCCTGCCTTGCCCTAGGTGTCCCTGGGGGTGCCCTGGCTGTCCCCTCCGTGTCCCTGGGGGTGCCCTGGGTGTCCCTGGGGTGCCCTGGCTGTCCCCCTAGGTGTCCCTGGGGTGCCCTGGCTGTCCTTGGGGTGCTCTGGCTGTCCCCTTGGTGTCCCTGGGGTGCCCTGGGGGTGCCCTGCCTGTCCTCTAGGTGTCCCTTGGGGTGCCCTGGCTGTCCCCTCGGTGTCCCTGGGGGTGCCCTCCCTGTCCCCTAGGTGTCCCTGGGGGGGGCCCTGGCTGTCCCCTAGGTGTCCCTGGGGTGCCCTGCCTGTCCACTAGGTGTCCTGGGGGTGCCCTGGCTGTCCCCTAGGTGTCCCTGGGGGTGACCTGGGTTTCCCTGGAGTGCCGTGGCTGTCCCCTAAATGTCCCTGGGGGTGCCCTGGCTTTCCCCTCGGTGTCCCTGGGGGGGCCCTGGCTGTCCCTGGTGTGCCCTGGCTGTCCCCTTGGTGTCCCTGGGGGGGCCCTGGCTGTCCCCTAGGTGTCCCTCGGGGTGCCCTTCCTGTCCTCTAGGTGTCCCTGGGGGTTCCCTGGCTGTCCCTCGGGTTCCCTGGCTGTCCCCTAGGTGTCCCTGGGGGTGGCTAGGGTGTCCCTAGGGTGCCCTGGCTGTCCCCTAGGTGTCCCTGGGGGGGCCCTGGGTGCCCTGGGGGTGCACAGGGTGTCAGTGGGGTTCCCTGGCTGTCCCGAACTTGTCCCTGGGGTTCGCTGGCTGTCCCCTAGGTTTCCCTGGGGGTGCCCTGAGTGTCCCCTGGGCTGCCCTGGCTGTCCCCTAGGTGTCCCTGGGGGTGCCCTCGCTGTCCCTGGGGTGCCCTGGCTGTCCCCTAGGTGTCCCTGGGCGTCCCCTTGGTGTCCCTGGGGGTGCCCAGGGTGTCCCTTAGGTGTCCCTGGGGGTGCCCTTGCTGTCCCCTTGGTGTCCCTGGGGGTGCCCTGGGTGTCCCTGGGGATGCCCTGGCTGTCCCCTAGGTGTCCCTGGGGGTTCCCTGCGTGTCCCTTAGGTGTCCTTGGGGGTGCCCTGGTGGCTGTCCCTAGGGTGGCATGGCTGTGCCCTCGGTGTCCCTGGGGTGCCCTGGCTGTCCCTAGGGTGCCCTGGCTGTCCCCTAGGTGTCCCCTGGGGGTGCTCTGGGTGTGCCTAGGGTGCCCTGGCTGTCCCCTAGGTGTCCCTGGGGGTGTCCTGGCTGTCTCTGGAGTGCCCTGGCTGTCCCCTAGGTGTCCCTGGGGGTGCCCTGGCTGTCCCCTGGGTGTCCCTGGGGGTGCCCTGGCTGTCCCTAGGGTGCCCTGCTGTGCCTTCGGTGTGTCTAGGGGGTGCCCTAGGTGTCCCTGGGGGTGACATCGGTGTCTCTGGGGGTGCCCTGGCTGTCCCCTAGGTGTCCCTGGGGGAGCCCTGGGTGTGCCTGGGGTGCCCTGGCTGTCCCAAGGTGTCCCTGGGGTTGCCTTCCCTGTCACCTAGGTGTCCCTGGGGTGCCCTGGCTGTCTCCTAGGTGTCCCTGGGGGTGCCCTGGGTGTTTCCTGGGGTGCCCTGGCTGTTCCCTAGGTGTCCCTGGGGGTGCCCTGGCTGTCCCCTAAGTGTCCCTGGGGGTGCCCTGAGTGTCCTTGGGGTGCCTGGCTGTCCCCTAGGTGTCCCTGGGGGTGCCCTGGCTGTCCCCTAGGTGTCCCTTGGGGTGCCCTGGGTGTCCCTGAGGGTGCCCTGGCTGTCCCTAGGGTGCCCTGGCTGTGCCTTTGGTGTCCCTGGGGGTGCCCTGAAGGTGCCCTGCCTGTCCTCTAGGTGTCCCTGGGGGTGCCCTGGCTGTTCCCTTGGTGTCCCTCGGGGTGCCCTGGCTGTCCCCTAGGCAGCCCTTGGGGTGCCCTGGGTGTCCCTGGGGTGCCCTGGCTGTCCCCTAGGTGTCCTTGGGGTGCCCTGGCTGTCCCCTAGGTGTCCCTTGGGGTGCCCTGAGTGTCCCTGAGGGTGCCCTGGCTGTCCCTAGGGTGCCCTGGCTGTGCCCTTGGTGTCCCTGGGGGTGCCCTGCGTGTCCCTGGGTGCCCTGGCTGTCCCCTAGGTGTCCCTGGGGGTTCCCTGCGTATCCCCTAGGTGTCCTTGGGGGTGCCCTGGCTGTCCCCTAGGGTGGCATGGCTGTGCCCTCGGTGTCCCTGGGGGTTGCCCTGGGTGTGCCTGGGGTGCCCTGGCTGTCCCCTAGGTGTCCCTGGGGGTGCCCTGGCTGTCCCCTAAGTGTCCCTGGGGGTGCCCTGGGTGTCCCTGGGTGTGCTCTGGAGGTCCCCTTGGTGTCCCTGGGGGTGCCCTGGCTGTCCCTGGGGGTGCCCTGGCTGTCTTTAGGGTGCCCTGGCTGTCCCCTAGGTGTCCCTGGGTGTGCACTGCCTGTCCCCTAGGTGTCGTTCGGGGTGCCCTGGGGTGTCCCTGGGGGTGCCCTGCCTGTCCCCTAGGTGTCCCTGGGGGTGCCCTGGGTGTCCCTGGGGTGCCCTGGCTGTCCCCTTGGTGTCCCTGGGGGTGCCCTGGGTGTCCCTGGGGTGCCCTGGCTGTCCCCAAGTTGTCCCTGGCGGTGCCTTGCCTGTCCTCTCGGTGTTCCTGGGGGTGCCCTGGCAGTCCCTGGGGGTGCACAGGGTGTCCCTGGGGTTCCCTGGCTGTCCCCTAGGTGTCCCTGGGGGTGCCCTGGCTGTCCTTGGGGTGCTCGGGTTGTCCCCTTTGTGTCCCTGGGGGTGCCCTGGCTGTCCCCTAGCTGTCCCTGGGGGTGCCCTGGCTGTCCCTGGGGTGCCGTGGCTGTCCCCTACGTGTCCCTGGGGGTGCCCTGGGTGTCCCTGGGGTGCCCTGGGGCTGCCCTGCCTGTCCTCTAGGTGTCCCTGGGGGTGCCCTGGCTGTCCCCTAGGTGTCCCTCGGGGTGCCCTGGCTGTCCCCTAGGCGGCCATTGGGGTGCCCTGGGTGTCCCTGGGGTGCCCTGGCTGTCCCCTAGGTGTCCCTTGGGGTGCCCTCGGTGTTCCTGAGGGTGCCCTGGCTGTCCCTAGGGTGCCCTGGCTGTGCCCTTGGTGTCCCTGGGGGTGCCCTGGCTGTCCTTAGGGTGCCCTGGCTGTCCCCTAGGTGTCCCTGGGGTGCCCTGGTGTCCCTCGTGGTGCCCTGGCTGTCCCCTAGGTGTCCCTGGGGGTGCCCTGGGTGTCCCTGGAGGTGCCCTGTCTGTCCCCTTCGTGTCTTGGGGGTGCCCTGGCTGTCCCCTAGGTGTCCTAGGGGTGTCCAGGGTGTCCCTGGGTTGCCCTTGCTGTCCCGTAGGTGTCCCCTGGGTGTGCCCTGGGCGTCCCTGGGGTGCCTTGCTGTCCCCTAGGTGTCCCTGGGGGGTGCCCTGGCTGTCCCCTTGGTGTCCCTGGGGTGCCCTGGCTGTCCCCTAGGTGTCCCTGGGGGTGCCCTGGCTGTCCTTGGGGTGCTCTGCCTGTCCCCTGGGTATCCCTGGGGTTCCCTGGCTGTCCCCTAGGTGTCCCTGGGGGTGCCCTGGCTGTCCCTAGGGTGCCCTGGCTGTCACCTAGGTGTCCCTGGGGGTGCGCTGGTGTCCCTCGGGGTGCCCTAGCTGTCCCCTAGGTGTCCCTGGGGGTGCCCTGGCTGTCCCTGGAGTGCCCGTGCTGTCCACTAGGTGTCCTGGGGGTGCCCTGGCAGTCCCCTAGGTGTCCCTGGGGGTGCCCTGGCTGTCCCCTACGTGTCCCTGGGGGTGCCCTGCCTTTCCCCCTAGGTGTCCCTGGGGGTGCCCTGGCTGTCTTTAGGGTGCCCTGGCTGTCCCCTAGGTGTCCCTGGGTGTGCCCTGGCCTGTCCCCTAGGTGTCGTTCGGGGTGCCCTGGGTGTCCCTGGGGGTGCCCTGCCTGTCCCCTAGGTGTCCCTGGGGGTGCCCTGGGTGTTCCTGGGGTGCCCTGGCTGTCCCCTTGGTGTCCCTGGGGGTGCCCTGGGTGTCCCTGGGGTGCCCTGGCTGTCCCCAAGTTGTCCCTGGCGGTGCCCTGCCTGTCCTCTCGGTGTTCCTGGGGGTGCCCTGGCTGTCCCTGGGGGTGCACAGGGTGTCCCTGGGGTTCCCTGGCTGTCCCCTAGGTGTCCCTGGGGGGGCCCAGGGTGTCCCTGGGGGTGCCCTTTGTGTCCCATAGGTGTCCCCTGGGGTTGCCCTGGGTGTCCCTGGGGTACCCTGGCTGTCCCCTAGGTGTCCCTGGGGGTGCCCTGGCTGTCCCCTTGGTGTCCCTGGGGTGCCCTGGCTGTCCCCTAGGTGTCCCTGGGGGTGCCCTGGCTGTCCTTGGGGTGATCGGGCTGTCCCCTTGGTGTCCCCTGGGGGTGCCCTGGCTGTCCCCTTGGTGTCCCTGGGGTGCCCTGGCTGTCCCCTAGCTGTCCCTGGGGGTGCCCTGGCTGTCCCTGGGGTGCCATGGCTGTCCTCTACGTGTCCCTGGGGATGTCCTGGGTGTCCCTGGGGTGCCCTGAAGGTGCCCTGCCTGTCCTCTAGGTGTCCCCTGGGGGTGCCCTGGCTGTCCCCTTGGTGTCCCTCGGGGTGCCCTGGCTGTCCCCTAGGCGGCCCTTGGGGTGCCCTGGGTGTCCCTGGGGTGCCCTGGCTGTCCCATAGGTGTCCCTTGGGGTGCCCTGGCTGTCCCCTAGGTGTCCCTTGGGGTGCCCTGGGTGTCCCTGAGGGTGCCCTGGCTGTCCCTAGGGTGCCCTGGCTGTGCCCTTGGTGTCCCTGGGGGTGCCCTGCGTGTCCCTGGGGATGCCCTGGCTGTCCCCTAGGTGTCCCTGGGGGTTCCCTGCGTGTCCCCTAGGTGTCCTTGGGGGTGCCCTGGCTGTCCCTAGGGTGGCATGGCTGTGCCCTCGGTGTCCCTGGGGGTGCCCTGGGTGTGCCTGGGGTGCCCTGGCTGTCCCCTAGGTGTCCCTGGGGGTGCCCTGGCTGTCCCCTAAGTGTCCCTGGGGGTGCCCTGGGTGTCCCTGGGTGTGCTCTGGAGGTCCCCTTGGTGTCCCTGGGGGTGCCCTGGCTGTCCCTGGGGGTGCCCTGGCTGTCCCCTAGCTGTCCCTGGGGGTGCCCTGGCTGTCCCTGGGGTGCCGTGGCTGTCCCCTACGTGTCCCTGGGGGTGCCCTGGGTGTCCCTGGGGTGCCCTGGGGCTGCCCTGCCTGTCCTCTAGGTGTCCCTGGGGGTGCCCTGGCTGTCCCCTAGGTGTCCCTCGGGGTGCCCTGGCTGTCCCCTAGGCGGCCATTGGGGTGCCCTGGGTGTCCCTGGGGTGCCCTGGCTGTCCCCTAGGTGTCCCTTGGGGTGCCCTCGGTGTTCCTGAGGGTGCCCTGGCTGTCCCTAGGGTGCCCTGGCTGTGCCCTTGGTGTCCCTGGGGGTGCCCTGGCTGTCCTTAGGGTGCCCTGGCTGTCCCCTAGGTGTCCCTGGGGGTGCCCTGGTGTCCCTCGTGGTGCCCTGGCTGTCCCCTAGGTGTCCCTGGGGGTGCCCTGGGTGTCCCTGGAGGTGCCCTGTCTGTCCCCTTCGTGTCTTGGGGGTGCCCTGGCTGTCCCCTAGGTGTCCCTAGGGGTGTCCAGGGTGTCCCTGGGGTTGCCCTTGCTGTCCCGTAGGTGTCCCTGGGTGTGCCCTGGGCGTCCCTGGGGTGCCTTGGCTGTCCCCTAGGTGTCCCTGGGGGTGCCCTGGCTGTCCCCTTGGTGTCCCTGGGGTGCCCTGGCTGTCCCCTAGGTGTCCCTGGGGGTGCCCTGGCTGTCCTTGGGGTGCTCTGCCTGTCCCCTGGGTATCCCTGGGGTTCCCTGGCTGTCCCCTAGGTGTCCCTGGGGGTGCCCTGGCTGTCCCTAGGGTGGCCCTGGCTGTCACCTAGGTGTCCCTGGGGGTGCGCTGGTGTCCCTCGGGGTGCCCTAGCTGTCCCCTAGGTGTCCCTGGGGGTGCCCTGGCTGTCCCTGGAGTGCCCGTGCTGTCCACTAGGTGTCCCTGGGGGTGCCCTGGCAGTCCCCTAGGTGTCCCTGGGGGTGCCCTGGCTGTCCCCTACGTGTCCCTGGGGGTGCCCTGCCTTTCCCCTAGGTGTCCCTGGGGGTGCCCTGGCTGTCTTTAGGGTGCCCTGGCTGTCCCCTAGGTGTCCCTGGGTGTGCCCTGCCTGTCCCCTAGGTGTCGTTCGGGGTGCCCTGGGTGTCCCTGGGGGTGCCCTGCCTGTCCCCTAGGTGTCCCTGGGGGTGCCCTGGGTGTTCCTGGGGTGCCCTGGCTGTCCCCTTGGTGTCCCTGGGGGTGCCCTGGGTGTCCCTGGGGTGCCCTGGCTGTCCCCAAGTTGTCCCTGGCGGTGCCCTGCCTGTCCTCTCGGTGTTCCTGGGGGTGCCCTGGCTGTCCCTGGGGGTGCACAGGGTGTCCCTGGGGTTCCCTGGCTGTCCCCTAGGTGTCCCTGGGGGGGCCCAGGGTGTCCCTGGGGGTGCCCTTTGTGTCCCATAGGTGTCCCTGGGGTTGCCCTGGGTGTCCCTGGGGTACCCTGGCTGTCCCCTAGGTGTCCCTGGGGGTGCCCTGGCTGTCCCCTTGGTGTCCCTGGGGTGCCCTGGCTGTCCCCTAGGTGTCCCTGGGGGTGCCCTGGCTGTCCTTGGGGTGATCGGGCTGTCCCCTTGGTGTCCCTGGGGGTGCCCTGGCTGTCCCCTTGGTGTCCCTGGGGTGCCCTGGCTGTCCCCTAGCTGTCCCTGGGGGTGCCCTGGCTGTCCCTGGGGTGCCATGGCTGTCCTCTACGTGTCCCTGGGGATGTCCTGGGTGTCCCTGGGGTGCCCTGAAGGTGCCCTGCCTGTCCTCTAGGTGTCCCTGGGGGTGCCCTGGCTGTCCCCTTGGTGTCCCTCGGGGTGCCCTGGCTGTCCCCTAGGCGGCCCTTGGGGTGCCCTGGGTGTCCCTGGGGTGCCCTGGCTGTCCCATAGGTGTCCCTTGGGGTGCCCTGGCTGTCCCCTAGGTGTCCCTTGGGGTGCCCTGGGTGTCCCTGAGGGTGCCCTGGCTGTCCCTAGGGTGCCCTGGCTGTGCCCTTGGTGTCCCTGGGGGTGCCCTGCGTGTCCCTGGGGATGCCCTGGCTGTCCCCTAGGTGTCCCTGGGGGTTCCCTGCGTGTCCCCTAGGTGTCCTTGGGGGTGCCCTGGCTGTCCCTAGGGTGGCATGGCTGTGCCCTCGGTGTCCCTGGGGGTGCCCTGGGTGTGCCTGGGGTGCCCTGGCTGTCCCCTAGGTGTCCCTGGGGGTGCCCTGGCTGTCCCCTAAGTGTCCCTGGGGGTGCCCTGGGTGTCCCTGGGTGTGCTCTGGAGGTCCCCTTGGTGTCCCTGGGGGTGCCCTGGCTGTCCCTGGGGGTGCCCTGGCTGTCCCCTAGCTGTCCCTGGGGGTGCCCTGGCTGTCCCTGGGGTGCCGTGGCTGTCCCCTACGTGTCCCTGGGGGTGCCCTGGGTGTCCCTGGGGTGCCCTGGGGCTGCCCTGCCTGTCCTCTAGGTGTCCCTGGGGGTGCCCTGGCTGTCCCCTAGGTGTCCCTCGGGGTGCCCTGGCTGTCCCCTAGGCGGCCATTGGGGTGCCCTGGGTGTCCCTGGGGTGCCCTGGCTGTCCCCTAGGTGTCCCTTGGGGTGCCCTCGGTGTTCCTGAGGGTGCCCTGGCTGTCCCTAGGGTGCCCTGGCTGTGCCCTTGGTGTCCCTGGGGGTGCCCTGGCTGTCCTTAGGGTGCCCTGGCTGTCCCCTAGGTGTCCCTGGGGGTGCCCTGGTGTCCCTCGTGGTGCCCTGGCTGTCCCCTAGGTGTCCCTGGGGGTGCCCTGGGTGTCCCTGGAGGTGCCCTGTCTGTCCCCTTCGTGTCTTGGGGGTGCCCTGGCTGTCCCCTAGGTGTCCCTAGGGGTGTCCAGGGTGTCCCTGGGGTTGCCCTTGCTGTCCCGTAGGTGTCCCTGGGTGTGCCCTGGGCGTCCCTGGGGTGCCTTGGCTGTCCCCTAGGTGTCCCTGGGGGTGCCCTGGCTGTCCCCTTGGTGTCCCTGGGGTGCCCTGGCTGTCCCCTAGGTGTCCCTGGGGGTGCCCTGGCTGTCCTTGGGGTGCTCTGCCTGTCCCCTGGGTATCCCTGGGGTTCCCTGGCTGTCCCCTAGGTGTCCCTGGGGGTGCCCTGGCTGTCCCTAGGGTGCCCTGGCTGTCACCTAGGTGTCCCTGGGGGTGCGCTGGTGTCCCTCGGGGTGCCCTAGCTGTCCCCTAGGTGTCCCTGGGGGTGCCCTGGCTGTCCCTGGAGTGCCCGTGCTGTCCACTAGGTGTCCCTGGGGGTGCCCTGGCAGTCCCCTAGGTGTCCCTGGGGGTGCCCTGGCTGTCCCCTACGTGTCCCTGGGGGTGCCCTGCCTTTCCCCTAGGTGTCCCTGGGGGTGCCCTGGCTGTCTTTAGGGTGCCCTGGCTGTCCCCTAGGTGTCCCTGGGTGTGCCCTGCCTGTCCCCTAGGTGTCGTTCGGGGTGCCCTGGGTGTCCCTGGGGGTGCCCTGCCTGTCCCCTAGGTGTCCCTGGGGGTGCCCTGGGTGTTCCTGGGGTGCCCTGGCTGTCCCCTTGGTGTCCCTGGGGGTGCCCTGGGTGTCCCTGGGGTGCCCTGGCTGTCCCCAAGTTGTCCCTGGCGGTGCCCTGCCTGTCCTCTCGGTGTTCCTGGGGGTGCCCTGGCTGTCCCTGGGGGTGCACAGGGTGTCCCTGGGGTTCCCTGGCTGTCCCCTAGGTGTCCCTGGGGGGGCCCAGGGTGTCCCTGGGGGTGCCCTTTGTGTCCCATAGGTGTCCCTGGGGTTGCCCTGGGTGTCCCTGGGGTACCCTGGCTGTCCCCTAGGTGTCCCTGGGGGTGCCCTGGCTGTCCCCTTGGTGTCCCTGGGGTGCCCTGGCTGTCCCCTAGGTGTCCCTGGGGGTGCCCTGGCTGTCCTTGGGGTGATCGGGCTGTCCCCTTGGTGTCCCTGGGGGTGCCCTGGCTGTCCCCTTGGTGTCCCTGGGGTGCCCTGGCTGTCCCCTAGCTGTCCCTGGGGGTGCCCTGGCTGTCCCTGGGGTGCCATGGCTGTCCTCTACGTGTCCCTGGGGATGTCCTGGGTGTCCCTGGGGTGCCCTGAAGGTGCCCTGCCTGTCCTCTAGGTGTCCCTGGGGGTGCCCTGGCTGTCCCCTTGGTGTCCCTCGGGGTGCCCTGGCTGTCCCCTAGGCGGCCCTTGGGGTGCCCTGGGTGTCCCTGAAGTGCCCTGGCTGTCCCATAGGTGTCCCTTGGGGTGCCCTGGCTGTCCCCTAGGTGTCCCTTGGGGTGCCCTGGGTGTCCCTGAGGGTGCCCTGGCTGTCCCTAGGGTGCCCTGGCTGTGCCCTTGGTGTCCCTGGGGGTGCCCTGCGTGTCCCTGGGGATGCCCTGGCTGTCCCCTAGGTGTCCCTGGGGGTTCCCTGCGTGTCCCCTAGGTGTCCTTGGGGGTGCCCTGGCTGTCCCTAGGGTGGCATGGCTGTGCCCTCGGTGTCCCTGGGGGTGCCCTGGGT
The DNA here is from genome assembly GCF_029207755.1 of Chamaea fasciata. Taxonomy (NCBI): domain Eukaryota; kingdom Metazoa; phylum Chordata; class Aves; order Passeriformes; family Sylviidae; genus Chamaea; species Chamaea fasciata. Next base: position 50,678 of record NW_027094666.1, read on the forward strand.
GTGCCTGGGGTGCCCTGGCTGTCCCCTAGGTGTCCCTGGGGGTGCCCTGGCTGTCCCCTAAGTGTCCCTGGGGGTGCCCTGGGTGTCCCTGGGTGTGCTCTGGAGGTCCCCTTGGTGTCCCTGGGGGTGCCCTGGCTGTCCCTGGGGGTGCCCTGGCTGTCCCCTAGGTGTCCCTGGGGGTGCCCTGGGTGTCCCTGGAGTGCCCTGGCTGTCCCCTTAATGTCCCTGGGAGTGCCCTGGCTTTCCCCTCGGTGTCCCTGGGGGTGCCCTGCCTTTCCCCTAGGTGTCCCTGGGGGTGCCCTGGCTGTCTTTAGGGTGCCCTGGCTGTCCCCTAGGTGTCCCTGGGTGTGCACTGCCTGTCCCCTAGGTGTCGTTCGGGGTGCCCTGGGTGTCCCTGGGGTACCCTGGCTGTCCCCTAGGTGTCCCTGGGGGTTCCCTGGCTGTCCCCTTGGTGTCCCTTGGGTGCCCTGGCTGTCCCCTAGGTGTCCCTGGGGGTGCCCTGGCTGTCCTTGGTGTGCTCGGGCTGTCCCCTTGGTGTCCCTGGGGGTGCCCTGGCTGTCCCCTGGCTGTCCCTGGGGGTGCCCTGGCTGTCCCTGGGGTGCCCTGGGGGTGCCCTGCCTGTCCTCTAGGGGTCCCTAGGGTGGCCTGGCTATCCCCTAGGTGTCCCTGGGGTGCCCTGGCTGTCCCCTTGGTGTCCCTTGGGGTGCCCTGGGTGTCCCTGAGGGTTCTCTGGCTGTCCCTAGGGTGCCCTTGCTGTGCCCTTGGTGTCCCTGGGGGTGCCCTGGCTGTCCCTAGGGTGCCCTGGCTGTCCCCTATGTGTCCCTGGGGGTGCCCTGGTGTCCCTCGGGGCGCCCTGGCTGTCCCCTAGGTGTCCCTGGGGGTGCCCAGGGTGTCCCTGGGGTGCCCTTGCTGTCCCGTAGGTGTCCCCGGGGGTGCCCTGGGCGTCCCTGGGGTGCCCTGGCTGTCCCCTAGGTGTCCCTGGTGGTGCCCTGGCTGTCCCCTTGGTGTCCCTGGGGTGCCCTGGCTGTCCCCTAGGTGTTCCTGGGGGTGCCCTGGCTGTCCTTGGGGTGCTCTGCCTGTCCCTTGGGTGTCCCTGGGGTCCCTGGCTGTCCCTAGGGTGCCCTGGCTGTCACCTAGGTGTCCCTGGGGGTGCGCTGGTGTCCCTCGGGGTGCCCTGGCTGTCCCCTAGGAGTCCCTGAGGGTGCCCTGGCTGTCCCTAGGGTGCCCTTGCTGTGTCCTTGGTGTCCCTGGGGGTGCCCTGGCTGTCCCCAGGGTGCCCTGGCTATCCCCTAGGTGTTCCTGGGGGTGCCCTGGGTGTCCCTGGGGGTGCCCTGGCTGTCCCCTTCGTGTCTTGGGGGTGCCCTGGCTGTCCCCTAGGTGTCCCTGGGGGTGCCCTGGTGTCCCTCGGGGTGCCCTGGCTGTCCCCTAGGTGTCCCTGGGGGTGCCCTGGGTGTCCCTGGGGGTGCCCTGGCTGTCCCCTTCGTGTCTTGGGGGTGCCCTTGCTGTCCCGTAGGTGTCCCTGGGGGTGCCCTGGGCGTCCCCTTGGTGTCCCTGGGGTGCCCTGGCTGTCCTTGGGGTGCTCTGCCTGTCTCCTGGCTGTCCCTAGGGTGCCCTTGCTGTCACCTAGGTGTCCCTGGGGGTGCCCTGGTGTCCCTCGGGGTGCCCTGGCTGTCCCCTAGGTGTCCCTGGGGGTGCCCTGGCTGTCCCTGCAGTGCCCTGGCTGTCCCCTAGGTGTCCCTGGGGGTGCCCTGGCAGTCCCCTAGGTGTCCCTGGGGGTGCCCTGGCTGTCCCTTAGGTGTCCCTGGGTGTGCCCTGCCTGTCCCCTTGGTGTCCCTGGCGGTGCCCTGGGTGTCCCTGGGGGTGCCCTGGGTGTCCCTGGGGTGCCATGGGTGTCCCCTAGGTGTCCCTGGGGGTGCCCTGGGTGTCCCTGGGGTGCCCTGGCTGTCCCCTTCGTGTCCCTGGGGGTGCCCTGGGTGTCCCTGGGAGTGCCCTGGCTGTCCCCTAGGGGTCTCTGGGGGTGCCCTGGCTGTCCCGTCAGTGTCCCTGGGGGTGCCCTGCCTGTCCCCAAGGTGTCCCTGCGGGTGCCCTGCTTGTCCCCTAGGTGTCCCTGGGGGTGCCCTGGGTGTCCCTGGGGGTGCCCTGGCTGTCCCCTAGGTGTCCCTGGGGGTGCCCTGCCTGTCCCCTTGGTGTCCCTGGGTGTGCCCTGGCTGTGCCCTCGGTGTCTCTGGGGGTGCCCTGGCTGTGCCCTCAGTGTCCCTGGCGGTGCCCTGGGTGTCCCTGGGGGTGCCCTGGCGGTCCCTAGGGTGCCCTGGCTGTCCCCTAGGTGTCCCTGGAGGTGCCCGGGATGTCCCTGACGTGCCCTGGCTGTCCCCAAGGTGTCCCTTTGGGTGCCCAGAGTGTCCCTGGGAGTGCCCTGGCTGTCCCCTAGGGGTCTCTGGGGGTGCCCTGGCTGTCCCGTCTGTGTCTCTGGGGGTGCCCTGCCTGTCCCCAAGGTGTCCCTGGGGGTTCCCTGCCTGTCCCCTTGGTGTCCCTGGGGGTGCCCTGGGTGTCCCTGGGGTTGCCCTGGCTGTCCCCTAGGTGTCCCTGGGAATGCCCTGGGTGTCCCTGGCGTGCCCTGTCTGTCCCCTAAATGTCCCTGGGGGTGCCCTGGCTGTAACCTAGGTGTCCCTGGGGGTGTCCTGCCTTTCCCTAGCTGTCCCTGGGGGTGCCCTGGCTTTCCCCTCGGTGTCCCTGGGGGTGCCCTGCCTGTCCCCTAGGTGTCCCTGGGGGTGCCCTGGCTGTCTTTGGGGTGCCCTGGCTGTCCCCTAGGTGTCCCTGGGGGTGTCCTAGGTGTCCCTGGGGGTGCCCTGGGTGTCCCTGGAGTGCCTTGGCTGTCCCCTAGTTGTCCCTGGGGGGGCCCTGGCTGTCCCCTACGTGTCCCTGGGGTACCCTGGGTGTCCCTGGGCTGCCCTGGGCTGCCTTGACTGTCCTTGGGGTGCCCTGGCTGTGCCCTAGGTGTCCCTGGGGTGCCCTGGCTGTCCCGTCAGTGTCCCTGGGGGTGCACAGGGTGTCACTGGGGTTCCCTGTCTGTCCCGTACGTGTCCCTGGGGGTGCCCTGGAGGTCCCCTAGGTGTCCCTGGGGGTCCCCTTGGTGTTCCTGTGGGTGCCCAGGGTGTCCCTTAGGTGTCCCTGCGGGTGCCCTTGCTGTCCCCTAGCTGTCCCTGGGGGTACCCTGGGTGTCCCTGGGGTGCTCTGGATGTCCCCTTGGTGTCCTTGGGGGAGCCCTGGCTGTCCCTAGGGTGCCCTGGCTGTCCCCTAGGTGTCCCTGGCGTGCCCTGGTGTCCCTCGGGGTGCCCTGGCTGTCCCCTAGGTGTCCCTGGGGGTGCCCTGCCTGTCCTCTCGGTGTCCCTGGGCGTGCCCTGGCTTTGCCCTCGGTGTCCCTGGGGGTGCCCTGGCTGTCCCTAGGGTGCCCTGGCTGTCCCCTAGGTGTCCCTGGGTGTGCCCTGGGTGTCCCTGGGGTTCCCTGGCTGTCCCCTACGTGTCCCGGGGGGGGCCCTGGCTGTCCCCTAGGTGTCCCTGGGGGTGCACAGGGTGTCCCTGGGGTTCCCTGGCTGTCCCCTAGGTGTCCCTGGGGGTGCCCTGGGTGTCCCTGGGGGGGCCCTGGCTGTCCCCTAGGTGTCCCTGGGGGTGCATTAGGTGTCCCTGGGGGTGCCCAGGGTGTCCCTGGGGTTCCCTGGCTGTCCCCTAGGTGTCCCTGCCTCGCTCGTATCCTCGACTCCGCCTCCGGCGCCATGGTGACTCCCCTCCCAGTCTGGACCATTGTGGCCTCACCCCCTTCCCTGGGGCCATCCGACCCATCCCAGTATAGACCAGTAAAGCACCGAGTGGCCTCCATGGACCCCCACACGCCTGCTAGTTCATCCCAGTTCATCCCAGTCCACTCTTCGTCCATCCCAGGTTTCTCTGGTCACCTTCCCAGTGCTCTCAGTCCATCCCAGTCCCGCAGGTGTTGGTGCTTGGGGCTTGATGAGCTGGTGCCTGTCCGCAACGTGGAGCGGCTCAAACGGGACCTCAGGGTGAGGGGGGGCGCGGATTTGGGGGGATCCTGGGGGTCCTGAGTTGTCGTGGAGGGGGTTTTTGGGTTGTGGGGGGTCTGGGGGGAATCCTGGGGGCTGCTTTGGGTGCTTTGGGGGGTATTCGGGAGGTTTGGGCGTCCCATTTGAGGCATCAAAGAACCTGAGGAGGGTTTTGATAGCTCCTGGAGGTGGAGGCGGCGGTGGGGGTGAGCTGGCTGTCCCAGGGGGTTCCTGGCTGTCCCTCGATGTCCCTGGGGTGCCCTGGCTGTCACTTAGGTGTCCCTCGGGGTGCCCTGGCTGTCCCTAGGGTGCCCTGGCTGTCCCCTAGGTGTCCCTGGGGTGCCCTAACTGTCCCTAGGTGTCCCTGGGGGTACCCTGGCTGTCCCTGGAGGTGCCCTGCCTGTCCCCTAGGTGTCCCTGGCGGTGTCCTGCCTTGCCCTAGGTGTCCCTGGGGGTGCCCTGGCTGTCCCCTCCGTGTCCCTGGGGGTGCCCTGGGTGTCCCTGGGGTGCCCTGGCTGTCCCCTAGGTGTCCCTGGGGGCCCTGGCTGTCCTTGGGGTGCTCTGGCTGTCCCCTTGGTGTCCCTGGGGTGCCCTGGGGGTGCCCTGCCTGTCCTCTAGGTGTCCCTTGGGGTGCCCTGGCTGTCCCCTCGGTGTCCCTGGGGGTGCCCTCCCTGTCCCCTAGGTGTCCCTGGGGGGGCCCTGGCTGTCCCCTAGGTGTCCCCTGGGGTGCCCTGCCTGTCCACTAGGTGTCCCTGGGGGTGCCCTGGCTGTCCCCTAGGTGTCCCTGGGGGTGACCTGGGTTTCCCTGGAGTGCCGTGGCTGTCCCCTAAATGTCCCTGGGGGTGCCCTGGCTTTCCCCTCGGTGTCCCTGGGGGGGCCCTGGCTGTCCCTGGTGTGCCCTGGCTGTCCCCTTGGTGTCCCTGGGGGGCCCTGGCTGTCCCCTAGGTGTCCCTCGGGGTGCCCTTCCTGTCCTCTAGGTGTCCTGGGGGTTCCCTGGCTGTCCCTCGGGTTCCCTGGCTGTCCCCTAGGTGTCCCTGGGGGTGGCTAGGGTGTCCCTAGGGTGCCCTGGCTGTCCCCTAGTGTCCCTGGGGGGGCCCTGGGTGTCCCTGGGGGTGCACAGGGTGTCAGTGGGGTTCCCTGGCTGTCCCGAACTTGTCCCTGGGGTTCGCTGGCTGTCCCCTAGGTTTCCCTGGGGGTGCCCTGAGTGTCCCTGGGCTGCCCTGGCTGTCCCTAGGTGTCCCTGGGGGTGCCCCTCGCTGTCCCTGGGGTGCCCTGGCTGTCCCCTAGGTGTCCCTGGCGTCCCCTTGGTGTCCCTGGGGGTGCCCAGGGTGTCCCTTAGGTGTCCCTGGGGGTGCCCTTGCTGTCCCCTTGGTGTCCCTGGGGGTGCCCTGGGTGTCCCTGGGGATGCCCTGGCTGTCCCCTAGGTGTCCCTGGGGGTTCCCTGCGTGTCCCTTAGGTGTCCTTGGGGGTGCCCTGGTGGCTGTCCCTAGGGTGGCATGGCTGTGCCCTCGGTGTCCCTGGGGGTGCCCTGGCTGTCCCTAGGGTGCCCTGGCTGTCCCCTAGGTGTCCCTGGGGGTGCTCTGGGTGTGCCTAGGGTGCCCTGGCTGTCCCCTTGGTGTCCCTGGGGGTGCCCTGGGTGTGCCTGGGGTGCCCTGGCTGTCCCCTAGGTGTCCCTGGGGGTGCCCTGGCTGTCCCCTAAGTGTCCCTGGGGGTGCCCTGGGTGTCCCTGGGGTGCCCTGGCTGTCCCCTTAGTTGTCCCTGGGGGGGCCCTGGCTGTCCCCTAGGTGTCCCTGGGGGTGCCCTGCCTGTCCCCTAGGCGTCCCTGGGGATGCCCTGGCTGTCCTCTAGGTGTCCCTGGGGGTGCCCTAGGTGTCCCTGGGGATGCCCTGGCTGTTCCCTAGGTGTCCCTGGGGTGCGCTGGGTGTCCCTAGGGTGCCCTGGCTGTGCCCTTGGTGTCCCTGGGGGTGCTCTGGCTGTCCCTCGGGTGCCCTGGCTGTCCCCTAGGTGTCCCTGGGGGTGCCCTGGCTGTCTCTGGAGTGCCCTGGCTGTCCCCTAGGTGTCTCTGGGGGTGCCCTGGCTGTCCCCTAGGTGTCACTGGGGGTGCCCTGGCTGTCCTCTAGGTGTCCCTGGGGGTGCCCTGGGTGTCCCTGGGGATGCCCTGGCTGTTCCCTAGGTGTCCCTGGGGGTGCCCTGGGTGTCCCTGGGGGTCCCTGGCTGTCCCCTAGGTGTCACTGGAGGTGCCCTAGCTGTCCTCTCGGTGTCCCTGGGGGTGCCCTGCGTGTCCCTGGGGTGCCCTGGCTGTCCCCTAGGTGTCCCTGGGGGTGCCCTGGCTGTCCCCTTCGTGTCCCTGGGGGTGCCCTCGGTGTCCCTGGGGGTGCCCTGGCGGTCCCTAGGGTGCCCTGGCTGTCCCCTAGGTGTCCCTGGGGGTGCCCTGGATGTCCCTGAGGTGCCCTGGCTGTCTTCAAGGTGTCCCTGTGGGTGCCCAGAGTGTCCCTGGGAGTGCCCTGGCTGTCCCCTAGGGGTCTCTGGGGGTGCCCTGGCTGTCCCGTCAGTGTCCTGGGGGTGCCCTTCCTGTCCCCTAGGTGTCCCTGGGGGTGCTCGGCCTGTCCCCTAGGTGTCCCTGGGGGTGCCCTGGGTGTCCCTGGAGTGCCCTGTCTGTCCCCTAAATGTCCCTGGGGGTGCCCTGGCTGTCCCCTAGGTGTCCCTGGGGGTGTCCTGCCTTCCCCTCGGCGTCCCTGGGGGTGCCCTGCCTGTCCCCTATGTGTCCCTGGGGGTGCCCTGGCTGTCTTTAGGGTGCCCTGCCTGTCCCCTAGATGTCCCTGGGGGTGCCCTGGGTGTCCCTGGAGTGGCGCTGGCTATCCCCTAGGTGTCCCTGGGGGTGCCCTGTCTGTCCCCTTGGTGTCCCAGGGGGTGCCCTGGGTGTCCCCTGGCGTGCCCTGGCTGTCCCCTAGGTGTCCCTGGGGGTGCCCTGGCTGTCCCCCTTGGTGTCCCTGGGGTGCCCTGGCTGTCCCCTTGGTGTCCCTGTGAGAGCCCTAGGTGTCGCTGGGGTGCCTTGGGGGTGCCCTGCCTGTTCCCTAGGTGTCCCTGGGGGTGCCCTGGCTGTCCCCTAGGTGTCCCTGGGGGTGACCTGGGTGTCCCTGGGGATGCCCTGGCTGTCCACTAGGTGTCCCTGGGGGTGCCCTGGCTGTAACCTAGGTGTCCCTGGGGGTGCCCTGGGTGTCCCTGGAGTGCCCTGGCTGTCCCCTAAATGTCCCTGGGAGTGCCCTGGCTTTCCCCTCGGTGTCCCTGGGGGTGCCCCTGCCTGTCCCCTTGGTGTCCCTGGGGGTGACCTGGCTGTCTTTAGGGTGCCCTGGCTGTCCCCTAGGTGTCCCTGGGTGTGCCCTGCCTGTCCCCTAGGTGTCGTTCGGGGTGCCCTGGGTGTTCCTGGGGGTGCCCTGCCTGTCCCCTAGGTGTCGTTCGGGGTGCCCTAGGTGTCCCTGGGGGTGCCCTTGGCGTCCCTGGGGTGGCCTGGCTGTCGCCTTGGTGTCCCTGGGGGTGCCCTGGGTGTCCCTGGGGTTCCCTGGCTGTCCCCTAGGGGTCTCTGGGGGTGCCCTGGCTGTCCCGTCAGTGTCCCTGGGGGTGCCCTGCCTGTCCCCCTAGGTGTCCCTGGGGGTTCCCTGCCTGTCCCCTAGGTGTCCCTGGGGGTGCCCTGGGTGTCCCTGGAGTGCCCTGGCTGTCCCCTAAATGTCCCTGGGGGTGCCCTGGCTGTCCCCTAGGTGTCACTGAGGGTGTCCTGCCTTCCCCTAGGCGTCCCTGGGGGTGCCCTGGCTTTCCCCTCGGTGTACCTGGGGGTGCCCTGCCTGTCCCCTAGGTGTCCCTGGGCGTCCCCTTGGTGTCCCTGGGGGTGCCCAGGGTGTCCCTTAGGTGTCCCTGGGGGTGCCCTTGCTGTCCCCTTGGTGTCCCTGGGGGTGCCCTGGGTGTCCCTGGGGATGCCCTGGCTGTCCCCTAGGTGTCCCTGGGGTTCCCTGCGTGTCCCTTAGGTGTCCTTGGGGGTGCCCTGGCTGTCCCTAGGGTGGCATGGCTGTGCCCTCGGTGTCCCTGGGGGTGCCCTGGGTGTGCCTAGGGTGCCCTGGCTGTCCCCTAGGTGTCCCTGGGGGTGCCCTGGATGTCCCTGAGGTGCCCTGGCTGTCTTCAAGGTGTCCCTGTGGGTGCCCAGAGTGTCCCTGGGAGAGCCCTGGCTGTCCCTAGGGGTCTCTGCGGGTGCCCTGGCTGTCCCGTCAGTGTCCCTGGGAGTGCCCTGCCTGTCCCCTAGGTGTCCCTGGGGGTGCTCGGCCTGTCCCCTAGGTGTCCCTGGGGGTGCCCTGGGTGTCCCTGGAGTGCCCTGTCTGTCCCCTAAATGTCCGTGGGGGTGCCCTGGCTGTCCCCTAGGTGTCCCTGGGGGTGCCCTGCCTGTCCCCTATGTGTCCCTGGGGGTGCCCTGGCTGTCTTTAGGGTGCCCTGCCTGTCCCCTAGGTGTCCCTGGGGGTGCCCTGGGTGTCCCTGGGGTGCCCTGGCTGTCCCCTTGGTGTCCCTGGGGGTGCCCTGGGTGTCCCTGGGGTACCCTGGCTGTCCCCTAGGGGTCTCTGGGGGTGCCCTGGCTGTCCCGTCAGTGTCCCTGGGGGTGCCTGCCTGTCCCCCTAGGTGTCCCTGGGGGTTCCCTGCCTGTCCCCTAGGTGTCCCTGGGGGTGCCCTGGGTGTCCCTGGAGTGCCCTGGCTGTCCCCTAAATTTCCCTGGGGGTGCCCTGGATGTCCCCTAGGTGTCACTGAGTATGTCCTGCCTTCCCCCTAGGCGTCCCTGGGGGTGCCCTTGCTTTCCCCTCGGTGTCCCTTGGGGCGCCCTGCCGGTCCCCTAGATGTCCCTGGGGGTGCCCTGGGTGTCCCTGGAGGGGCGCTGGCTATCCCCTAGGTGTCCCTGGGGGGTGCCCTGTCTGTCCCCTTGGTGTCCCAGGGGGTGCCCTGGGTGTCCCTGGGGATGCCCTGGCTGTCCCCTAGGTGTCCCTGGGGCTTCCCTGCGTGTCCCTTAGGTGTCCTTGGGGGGTGCCCTGGCTGTCCCTAGGGTGGCATGGCTGTGCCCTCGGTGTCCCTGGGGGTGCCCTGGCTGTCCCTAGGGTGCCCTGGCTGTCCCCTAGGTGTCTCTGGGGGTGCCCTGGGTGTGCCTAGGGTGCCCTGGTTGTCCCCTAGGTGTCCCAGGGGGTGCCCTGGGTGTGCCTGGGGTGCCCTGGCTGTCCCCTAGGTGTCCCTGGGGGTGCCCTGGCTGTCCCCTAAGTGTCCCTGGGGGTGCCCTGGGTGTCCCTGGGGGTGCCCTGGCTGTCCCCTAGTTGTCCCTGGGGGGGCCCTGGCTGTCCCCTAGGTGTCCCTGGGTGGTGCCCTGCCTGTCCCCTAGGTGTCCCTGGGGATGCCCTGGCTGTCCTCTAGGTGTCCCTGGGGGTGCCCTGGGTGTCCCTGGGGATGCCCTGGCTGTCCCCTAGGTGTCCCTGGGGGTGCGCTGGGTGTCCCTAGGGTGCCCCTGGCTGTGCCCTTGGTGTCCCTGGGGGTGCTCTGGCTGTCCCTCGGGTGCCCTGGCTGTCCCCTAGGTGTCCCTGGGGGTGCCCTGGCTGTCTCTGGAGTGCCCTGGCTGTCCCCTAGGTGTCTCTGGGGGTGCCCTGGCTGTCCCCTAGGTGTCACTGGGGGTGCCCTGGCTGTCCTCTCGGTGTCCCTGGGGGTGCCCTGCGTGTCCCTGGGGTGCCCTGGCTGTCCCCTAGGTGTCCTTGGGGGTGCCCTGGCTGTCCCCTTCGTGTCCCTGGGGGTGCCCTGGGTGTCTCTGGGGGTGCCCTGGCGGTCCCTAGGGTGCCCTGGCTGTCCCCTAGGTGTCCCTGGGGGTGCCCTGGCTGTCTCTGGAGTGCCTTGGCTGTCCCCTAGGGGTCTGGGGGTGCCTGGCTGTCCTGTCAGTGTCCCTGGGGGTGCCCTGCCTGTCCCCTAGGTGTCCTGGGGGTGCTCGGCCTGTCCCCTAGGTGTCCCTGTGGGTGCCCTGGGTGTCCCTGGAGTGCCCTGGCTGTCCCCTAAATGTCCCTGGGAGTGCCCTGGCTGTCCCCTAGGTGTCCCTGGGGTGTCCTGCCTTCCCTCGGTGTCCCTGGGGGTGCCCTGGCTTTCCCCCTCGGTGTCCCTGGGGGTGCCCTGCCTGTCCCCAAAGTGTCCCTGGGGTGCCCTGGCTGTCTTTAGGGTGCCCTGGCTGTCCCCTAGGTGTCCCTGGGGGTGCCCTGGGTGTCCCTGGGGTACCCTGGCTGTCCCCTTGGTGTCCCTGGGGGTGCCCTGGGTGTCCCTGGGGTGCCCTGGCTGTCCCCTAGGGGTCTCCGGGGGTTCCCTGGCTCTCCTGTCAATGTCCCTGGGGGTGCCCTGCCTGTCCCCTAGGTGTCCCTGGGGGTTCCCTGCCTGTCCCCTAGGTGTCCCTGGGGGTGCCCTGGGTGTCCCTGGAGTGCCCTGGCTGTCCCCTAAATGTCCCTGGGGGTGCCCTGGCTGTCCCTAGGTGTCACTGTGGGTGTCCTGCCTTCCCCTAGGCGTCCCTGGGGGTGCCCTGGCTTTCCCCTCGGTGTCCCTGGGGGTGCCCTGCCTGTCCCCTAGATGTCCCTGGGGGTGCCCTGGGTGTCCCTGGAGGGACGCTGGCTATCCCTAGGTGTCCCTGGGGGGGCCCTGGCTGTCCCCTAGGTGTCCCTCGGGGTGCCCTTCCTGTCCTCTAGGTGTCCCTGGGGGTTCCCTGGCTGTCCCTCGGGTTCCCTGGCTGTCCCCTAGGTGTCCCTGGGGGTGGCTAGGGTGTCCCTAGGGTGCCCTGGCTGTCCCCTAGGTGTCTCCTGGGGGTGCCCTGGGTGTGCCTAGGGTGCCCTGGTTGTCCCCTAGGTGTCCCAGGGGGTGCCCTGGGTGTGCCTGGGGTGCCCTGGCTGTCCCCTAGGTGTCCCTGGGGGTGCCCTGGCTGTCCCTAAGTGTCCCTGGGGGTGCCCTGGGTGTCCCTGGGGTGCCCTGGCTGTCCCCTAGTTGTCCCTGGGGGGGCCCTGGCTGTCCCCTAGGTGTCCCTGGGGGTGCCCTGCCTGTCCCCTAGGTGTCCCTGGGGATGCCCTGGCTGTCCTCTAGGTGTCCCTGGGGGTGCCCTGGGTGTCCCTGGGGATGCCCTGGCTGTCCCCTAGGTGTCCCTGGGGGTGCGCTGGGTGTCCCTAGGGTGCCCTGGCTGTGCCCTTGGTGTCCCTGGGGGTGCTCTGGCTGTCCCTCGGGTGCCCTGGCTGTCCCCTAGGTGTCCCTGGGGGTGCCCTGGCTGTCTCTGGAGTACCCTGGCTGTCCCCTAGGTGTCTCTGGGGGTGCCCTGGCTGTCCCCTAGGTGTCACTGGGGGTGCCCTGGCTGTCCTCTCGGTGTCCCTGGGGGTGCCCTGCGTGTCCCTGGGGTGCCCTGGCTGTCCCCTAGGTGTCCTTGGGGGGTGCCCTGGCTGTCCCCTTCGTGTCCCTGGGGGTGCCCTGGGTGTCTCTGGGGGTGCCCTGGCGGTCCCTAGGGTGCCCTGGCTGTCCCCTAGGTGTCCCTGGGGGTGCCCTGGCTGTCTCTGGAGTGCCTTGGCTGTCCCCTAGGGGTCTCTGGGGGTGCCCTGGCTGTCCTGTCAGTGTCCCTGGGGGTGCCCTGCCTGTCCCCTAGGTGTCCCTGGGGGTGCTCGGCCTGTCCCCTAGGTGTCCCTGTGGGTGCCCTGGGTGTCCCTGGAGTGCCCTGGCTGTCCCCTAAATGTCCCTGGGAGTGCCCTGGCTGTCCCCTAGGTGTCCCTGGGGGTGTCCTGCCTTCCCCTCGGTGTCCCTGGGGGGTGCCCTGGCTTTCCCCTCGGTGTCCCTGGGGGTGCCCTGCCTGTCCCCTATGTGTCCCTGGGGGTGCCCTGGCTGTCTTTAGGGTGCCCTGGCTGTCCCCTAGGTGTCCCTGGGGGTGCCCTGGGTGTCCCTGGGGTACCCTGGCTGTCCCCTTGGTGTCCCTGGGGGTGCCCTGGGTGTCCCTGGGGTGCCCATGGCTGTCCGCTAGGGGTCTCTGGGGGTTCCTGGCTCTCCTGTCAATGTCCCTGGGGGTGCCCTGCCTGTCCCCTAGGTGTCCCTGGGGGTTCCCTGCCTGTCCCCTAGGTGTCCCTGGGGGTGCCCTGGGTGTCCCTGGAGTGCCCTGGCTGTCCCCTAAATGTCCCTGGGGGTGCCCTGGCTGTCCCCTAGGTGTCACTGTGGGTGTCCTGCCTTCCCCTAGGCGTCCCTGGGGGTGCCCTGGCTTTCCCCTCGGTGTCCCTGGGGTGCCCTGCCTGTCCCCTAGATGTCCCTGGGGGTGCCCTGGGTGTCCCTGGAGGGACGCTGGCTATCCCCTAGGTGTCCCTGGGGGGGCCCTGGCTGTCCCCTAGGTGTCCCTCGGGGTGCCCTTCCTGTCCTCTAGGTGTCCCTGGGGGTTCCCTGGCTGTCCCTCGGGTTCCCTGGCTGTCCCCTAGGTGTCCTGGGGGTGGCTAGGGTGTCCCTGGGTTCCCTGGCTGTCCCCTAGGTGTCCCTGGGGGGGCCCTGGGTGTCCCTGGGGGTGCACAGGGTGTCAGTGGGGTTCCCTGGCTGTCCCGTACTTGTCCTGTCTGGGGTTCCTTGGCTGTCCCCTAGGTTTCCCTGGGGGTGCCCTGAGTGTCCCTGGGCTGCCCTGGCTGTCCCGTCAGTCTCCCTGGGGTGCCCTCGCTGTCCCTGGGTGCCCTGGCTGTCCCCTAGGTGTCCCTGGGCGTCCCCTTGGTGTCCCTGGGGGTGCCTGGGTGTCCCTGGGGGTCCCTGGCTGTCCCCTAGGTGTCACTGGAGGTGCCCTAGCTGTCCTCTCGGTGTCCCTGGGGGTGCCCTGCGTGTCCCTGGGTGCCCTGGCTGTCCCCTAGGTGTCCCTGGGGGTGCCCTGGCTGTCCCCTTCGTGTCCCTGGGGGTGCCCTCGGTGTCCCTGGGGGTGCCCTGGCGGTCCCTAGGGTGCCCTGGCTGTCCCCTAGGTGTCCCTGGGGGTGCCCTGGATGTCCCTGAGGTGCCCTGGCTGTCTTCAAGGTGTCCCTGTGGGTGCCCAGAGTGTCCCTGGGAGTGCCCTGGCTGTCCCCTAGGGGTCTCTGGGGGTGCCCTGGCTGTCCCGTCAGTGTCCCTGGGGGTGCCCTTCCTGTCCCCTAGGTGTCCCTGGGGGTGCTCGGCCTGTCCCCTAGGTGTCCCTGGGGGTGCCCTGGGTGTCCCTGGAGTGCCCTGTCTGTCCCCTAAATGTCCCTGGGGGTGCCCTGGCTGTCCCCTAGGTGTCCCTGGGGGTGTCCTGCCTTCCCCTCGGCGTCCCTGGGGGTGCCCTGCCTGTCCCCTATGTGTCCCTGGGGGTGCCCTGGCTGTCTTTAGGGTGCCCTGCCTGTCCCCTAGATGTCCCTGGGGGTGCCCTGGGTGTCCCTGGAGTGGCGCTGGCTATCCCCTAGGTGTCCCTGGGGGTGCCCTGTCTGTCCCCTTGGTGTCCCAGGGGTGCCCTGGGTGTCCCTGGCGTGCCCTGGCTGTCCCCTAGGTGTCCCTGGGGGTGCCCTGGCTGTCCCCTTGGTGTCCCTGGGGTGCCCTGGCTGTCCCCTTGGTGTCCCTGGGAGAGCCCTAGGTGTCGCTGGGGTGCCTTGGGGGTGCCCTGCCTGTTCCCTAGGTGTCCCTGGGGGTGCCCTGGCTGTCCCCTAGGTGTCCCTGGGGGTGACCTGGGTGTCCCTGGGGATGCCCTGGCTGTCCACTAGGTGTCCCTGGGGTGCCCTGGCTGTAACCTAGGTGTCCCTGGGGGTGCCCTGGGTGTCCCTGGAGTGCCCTGGCTGTCCCCTAAATGTCCCTGGGAGTGCCCTGGCTTTCCCCCTCGGTGGTCCCTGGGGGTGCCCTGCCTGTCCCCTTGGTGTCCCTGGGGGTGACCTGGCTGTCTTTAGGGTGCCCTGGCTGTCCCCTAGGTGTCCCTGGGTGTGCCCTGCCTGTCCCCTAGGTGTCGTTCGGGGTGCCCTGGGTGTTCCTGGGGGTGCCCTGCCTGTCCCCTAGGTGTCGTTCGGGGTGCCCTAGGTGTCCCTGGGGGTGCCCTTGGCGTCCCTGGGGTGGCCTGGCTGTCGCCTTGGTGTCCCTGGGGGTGCCCTGGGTGTCCCTGGGGTTCCCTGGCTGTCCCCTAGGGGTCTCTGGGGGTGCCCTGGCTGTCCCGTCAGTGTCCCTGGGGGTGCCCTGCCTGTCCCCTAGGTGTCCCTGGGGGTTCCCTGCCTGTCCCCTAGGTGTCCCTGGGGGTGCCCTGGGTGTCCCTGGAGTGCCCTGGCTGTCCCCTAAATGTCCCTGGGGGTGCCCTGGCTGTCCCCTAGGTGTCACTGAGGGTGTCCTGCCTTCCCCTAGGCGTCCCTGGGGGTGCCCTGGCTTTCCCCCTCGGTGTACCTGGGGGTGCCCTGCCTGTCCCCTAGGTGTCCCTGGGCGTCCCCTTGGTGTCCCTGGGGGTGCCCAGGGTGTCCCTTAGGTGTCCCTGGGGGTGCCCTTGCTGTCCCCTTGGTGTCCCTGGGGGTGCCCTGGGTGTCCCTGGGGATGCCCTGGCTGTCCCCTAGGTGTCCCTGGGGGTTCCCTGCGTGTCCCTTAGGTGTCCTTGGGGGTGCCCTGGCTGTCCCTAGGGTGGCATGGCTGTGCCCTCGGTGTCCCTGGG
>NW_027094667.1:0-65231 GCF_029207755.1 Chamaea fasciata
GACAGCCAGGGCACCCAAGGGACACGCAGGGCACCCCCACGGACACCTAGGGGAAAGCCTGGGCACCCGAGGGACACCTAGGGGAAGGCAGGACACCCCCAGGGACACCTAGGGTACTGCCATGGCACCCCAGGGACACCCAGGGCACCCTCAGGGACACCGAGGGCACAGCCAGGGCACCCCCAGGGACACCTAGGGGACAGGCAGCGCACCCCCAGAGACCCCTAGGGGACAGCCAGGGCCCCCCCAGGGACACCCAGGGCACCCCCAGGGACACCTAGGGAACAGCCAGGGCACCCCCAGGGACACCTAGAGGACAGCCAGGGCACCCCCAGGGACGCCTAGGGGACAGGCAGGGCACCCCCAGGGACACCTAGGGGACAGCCAGGGCCTCCCCAGGGACACCTAGGGGACACCCAGGGCACCCCCAGGGACACCTAGGGGACACCCAGGGCCCCCCCAGGGACACCTAGGGGACAGCCAGGGAACCCCAGGAACACCATGGGCACGCCCAGGGACACCTAGGGCACCCCCAGAGACACTGAGGGCCCAGCCAGGGCACCCTAGGGACAGCCAGGGCACCCCCAGGGACACGTAGGGGACAGCCAGGGCACCATAGGGACACCCAGAGCACCCCCAGGGACACCGAGGGGACAGCCAGGGCACCCTAGGGACAGCCATGGCACCCTAGGGACACCCAGGGCACCCCCAGAGACACCGAGGGCACAGCCAGGGCACCCTAGGGACAGCCAGGGCACCCCCAGGGACACCTAAGGGACAGGCAGGGCACCTCCAGGGACAGCCAGGGTACCCCCAGGGCACCCCAGGGTCACCCAGGGCACCCCCAGGGACAGCTAGGGACAGTCAGGGCACCCCAGGGACACCTAGGGGACAGCCAGGGCACCCTAGGGACACCCAGGGCACCCCCATGGACACCTAGGGCACCCCCAGGGACATCGAGGGACAGCCAGGAACCCCCTGGGACAGCCAGCTCACCCCCACGGCCGCCTCCACCTCCAGGAGCGATCAAAACCCTCCTCTGGTTCTTTGATGCCTCAAATGGGACGCCCAAACCTCCCGAATACCCCCCAAAGCACCCAAAGCAGCCCCCAGGACTCCCCCAGACCCCCCACAACCCAAAAACCCCCTCCACGATAACTCAGGACCCCCAGGATCCCCCCAAATCCGCGCCCCCCTCACCCTGAGGTCCCGTTTGAGCCGCTCCACGTTGCGGACAGGCACCAGCTCATCAAGCCCCAAGCACCAACACCTGCGGGACTGGGATGGACTGAGAGCACTGAGAGGGTGACCAGGGAAACCTGGGATGGACAAAGAGTGGACTGGGATGAACTGGGATGAACTGCCAGGCGTGTGGGGGTCCATGGTGGCCACTCGGTGCCTTACTGGTCTATACTGGGATGGGTCGGATGGCCCCAGGGAAGGGGGTGAGGCCACACTGGTCCAGACTGGGAGGGGAGTCACCATGGCGCCGGAGGCGGAGTCGAGGATACGAGCGAGGCAGGGACACCTAGGGGACAGCCAGGGCCCCCCAAGGGACACCCAGGGCACCCCGAGGGACACCTAGGGGACAGCCAGGGAACCCCAGGGACACCCTGTGCACCCCCAGGGACACCTAGGGGACAGCCAGGGCCCCCCCCGGGACACCTAGGGGACAGCCAGGGCCCCCCCCGGGACACCCAGGGCACACCCAGAGACACCTAGGGGACAGCCAGGACACCCCCAGGGACACCCAGGGCACCGCCAGGGACACCTAGGGGACAGCCAGGGACCCCCAGGGACACCTAGGGGACAGCCAGGGAACCCCAGGGACACCCTGTGCACGCCCAGGGACACCCAGGGCACACCCAGGGACACCTAGGGGACAGCCAGGGCACCCCCAGGGACACCTAGGGGACAGGCAGGGCACCCCCAGGGACACCTAGGGGACAGCCAGAGCACCCCAAGGACAGCCTGGTCACCCCCAGGGACACCTAGGGGACAGCCAGGGCACCCATGGGACACCAAGGGGACACCCAGGGCACCCCCAGGGACACCTAGGGGACAGCCAGGGCACCCCGAGGGACAGGGAGGGCACCCCCAGGGACACCTACGGGACAGCAAGGGCACCCCCAGGGACACCCTGGGCACCCCCAGGGACACCTAGGGGACAGCCAGGGCACCCCGAGGGACAGCCAGGGCACCCCGA
Organism: Chamaea fasciata; assembly: GCF_029207755.1. Lineage (NCBI taxonomy): Eukaryota > Metazoa > Chordata > Aves > Passeriformes > Sylviidae > Chamaea > Chamaea fasciata. Next base: position 2,207 of record NW_027094667.1, read on the forward strand.
GGGACAGCCAGGGCACCCCAGGGACACCTAGGGCACAGCCAGGGCACCCTAGGGACACCTAAGGGACACCCTGGGCACCCCCAGGGACACCAAGGGGACCCCCAGGGACACCTAGGGGACAGCCAGGGCACCCCCAGAGACCCCTAGGGGACAGCCAGGGCACTCCCAGGGACACTCTGGGCACCCACAGGGACACCTTGAAGACAGCCAGGGCACCTCAGGGACATCCAGGGCACCCCCAGGGACACCTAGGGGACAGCCAGGCCACCCTAGGGACCGCCAAGGCACCCCCAGGGACACCCAGGGCACCCCCAGGGACACGAAGGGGACAGCCAGGGCACCCCAGGGACACCCAGGGCACCCCCAGGGACACCTAGGGGACAGGCAGGGCACCCCCAAGGACACCCAGGGCACCCCCAACGACACCTAGGTGACAGGCAGGGCACCCCCAGGGACACTGACGGGACAGCCAGGGCACCCCCAGGGACACCTAGGGGACAGCCAGGGCACCCGAGGGACACCTAGGGGAAGGCAGGACACCCCCAGGGACACATAGGGTTCAGCCATGGCACCCCAGGGACACCCAGGGCACCCTCAGGGAAACCGAGGGCACAGCCAGGGCACCCCCAGGGACACCTAGGGGACAGGCAGCGCACCCCCAGAGACCCCTAGGGGACAGCCAGGGCCCCCCCAGGGACACCCAGGGCACCCCCAGGGACACCTAGGGAACAGTCAGGGCATCCCCAGGGACACCCAGGGCACCCCCAGGGACACCTAGAGGACAGCCAGGGCACCCCCAGGGACACCTAGGGGACAGGCAGTGCACCCCCAGGGACACCTAGGGGACAGCCAGGGCCCCCCCAGGGACACCTAGGGGACAGCCAGGGCACTCCAGGGACAGCCAGGGCACCCCAGGGACACCGAGGGCACAGCCAGGGCACCCCCAGAGACACAGAGGGCAGAGCCAGGGCACCCTAGGGACAGCCAGGGCACCCCCAGGGACACCTAGGGGACAGGCAGGGCACCCCCAGGGACACCTAGGGGACACCCAGGGCCCCCCCAGGGACACCTAGGGGACAGCCAGGGTACCCCAGGAACACCATGGGCACGCCCAGGGACACCTAGGGCACCCCCAGAGACACTGAGGGCCCAGCCAGGGCACCCTAGGGACAGCCAGGGCACCCCCAGGGACACGTAGGGTACAGCCAGGGCACCATAGGGACACCCAGGGCACCCCCAGGGACACCGAGGGGACAGCCAGGGCACCCTAGGGACAGCCATGGCACCCTAGGGACACCCAGGGCACCCCCAGAGACACCGGGGGCACAGCCAGGGCACCCTAGGGACAGCCAGGGCACCCCCAGGGACACCTAAGGGACAGGCAGGGCACCTCCAGGGACAGCCAGGGTACCCCCAGGGACACCTAGGGACAGTCAGGGCACCCCCAGGGACACCTAGGGGACAGCCAGGGCACCCCAGGGACACCTAGGGGACAGCCAGGGCACCCTAGGGACACCCAGGGCACCCCCATGGACACCTAGGGCACCCCCAGGGACATCGAGGGACAGCCAGGAACCCCCTGAGACAGCCAGCTCACCCCCATGGCCGCCTCCACCTCCAGGAGCGATCAAAACCCTCCTCTGGTTCTTTGATGCCTCAAATGGGCCGCCCAAGCCTCCCGAATATCCCCCAAAGCACCCAAAGCAGCCCCCAGGACTCCCTCCAGAACACCACAACCCAAAAACCCCCTCCACGACAACTCAGGACCCCCAGGATCCCCCCAAATCCGCGCCCCCCTCACCCTGAGGTCCCGTTTGAGCCGCTCCACGTTGCGGACAGGCACCAGCTCATCAAGCCCCAAGCACCAACACCTGCGGGACTGGGATGGACTGAGAGCACTGAGAGGGTGACCAGGGAAACCTGGGATGGACAAAGAGTGGACTGGGATGAACTGGGATGAACTGCCAGGCGTGTGGGGGTCCATGGTGGCCACTCGGTGCCTTACTGGTCTATACTGGGATGGGTCGGATGGCCCCAGGGAAGGGGGTGAGGCCACACTGGTCCAGACTGGGAGGGGAGTCACCATGGCGCCGGAGGCGGAGTCGAGGATACGAGCGAGGCAGGGACACCTAGGGGACAGCCAGGGCCCCCCAAGGGACACCCAGGGCACCCCGAGGGACACCTAGGGGACAGCCAGGGAACCCCAGGGACACCCTGTGCACCCCCAGGGACACCTAGGGGACAGCCAGGGCCCCCCCCGGGACACCTAGGGGACAGCCAGGGCCCCCCCCCGGGACACCCAGGGCACACCCAGAGACACCTAGGGGACAGCCAGGGACCCCCAGGGACACCTAGGGGACAGCCAGGGAACCCCAGGGACACCCTGTGCACGCCCAGGGACACCCAGGGCACACCCAGGGACACCTAGGGGACAGCCAGGGCACCCCCAGGGACACCTAGGGGACAGGCAGGGCACCCCCAGGGACACCTAGGGGACAGCCAGAGCACCCCAAGGACAGCCTGGTCACCCCCAGGGACACCTAGGGGACAGCCAGGGCACCCATGGGACACCAAGGGGACACCCAGGGCACCCCCAGGGACACCTAGGGGACAGCCAGGGCACCCCGAGGGACAGGGAGGGCACCCCCAGGGACACCTACGGGACAGCAAGGGCACCCCCAGGGACACCCTGGGCACCCCCAGGGACACCTAGGGGACAGCCAGGGCACCCCGAGGGACAGCCAGGGCACCCCGAGGGACAGCCAGGGCACCCCAGGGACACCTAGGGCACAGCCAGGGCACCCTAGGGACACCTAAGGGACACCCTGGGCACCCCCAGGGACACCAAGGGGACCCCCAGGGACACCTAGGGGACAGCCAGGGCACCCCCAGAGACCCCTAGGGGACAGCCAGGGCACTCCCAGGGACACTCTGGGCACCCACAGGGACACCTTGAAGACAGCCAGGGCACCTCAGGGACATCCAGGGCACCCCCAGGGACACCTAGGGGACAGCCAGGGCACCCTAGGGACCGCCAGGGCACCCCCAGGGACACCCAGGGCACCCCCAGGGACACGAAGGGGACAGCCAGGGCACCCCAGGGACACCCAGGGCACCCCCAGGGACACCTAGGGGACAGGCAGGGCACCCCCAAGGACACCCAGGGCACCCCCAACGACACCTAGGTGACAGGCAGGGCACCCCCAGGGACACTGACGGGACAGCCAGGGCACCCCCAGGGACACCTAGGGGACAGCCAGGGCACCCGAGGGACACCTAGGGGAAGGCAGGACACCCCCAGGGACACATAGGATTCAGCCATGGCACCCCAGGGACACCCAGGGCACCCTCAGGGAAACCGAGGGCACAGCCAGGGCACCCCCAGGGACACCTAGGGGACAGGCAGCGCACCCCCAGAGACCCCTAGGGGACAGCCAGGGCCCCCCCAGGGACACCCAGGGCACCCCCAGGGACACCTAGGGAACAGTCAGGGCATCCCCAGGGACACCCAGGGCACCCCCAGGGACACCTAGAGGACAGCCAGGGCACCCCCAGGGACACCTAGGGGACAGGCAGTGCACCCCCAGGGACACCTAGGGGACAGCCAGGGCCCCCCCAGGGACACCTAGGGGACAGCCAGGGCACTCCAGGGACAGCCAGGGCACCCCAGGGACACCGAGGGCACAGCCAGGGCACCCTAGGGACAGCCAGGGCACCCCCAGAGACACAGAGGGCAGAGCCAGGGCACCCTAGGGACAGCCAGGGCACCCCCAGGGACACCTAGGGGACAGGCAGGGCACCCCCAGGGACACCTAGGGGACACCCAGGGCCCCCCCAGGGACACCTAGGGGACAGCCAGGGTACCCCAGGAACACCATGGGCACGCCCAGGGACACCTAGGGCACCCCCAGAGACACTGAGGGCCCAGCCAGGGCACCCTAGGGACAGCCAGGGCACCCCCAGGGACACGTAGGGTACAGCCAGGGCACCATAGGGACACCCAGGGCACCCCCAGGGACACCGAGGGGACAGCCAGGGCACCCTAGGGACAGCCATGGCACCCTAGGGACACCCAGGGCACCCCCAGAGACACCGGGGGCACAGCCAGGGCACCCTAGGGACAGCCAGGGCACCCCCAGGGACACCTAAGGGACAGGCAGGGCACCTCCAGGGACAGCCAGGGTACCCCCAGGGACACCTAGGGACAGTCAGGGCACCCCCAGGGACACCTAGGGGACAGCCAGGGCACCCCAGGGACACCTAGGGGACAGCCAGGGCACCCTAGGGACACCCAGGGCACCCCCATGGACACCTAGGGCACCCCCAGGGACATCGAGGGACAGCCAGGAACCCCCTGAGACAGCCAGCTCACCCCCATGGCCGCCTCCACCTCCAGGAGCGATCAAAACCCTCCTCTGGTTCTTTGATGCCTCAAATGGGCCGCCCAAGCCTCCCGAATATCCCCCAAAGCACCCAAAGCAGCCCCCAGGACTCCCTCCAGAACACCACAACCCAAAAACCCCCTCCACGACAACTCAGGACCCCCAGGATCCCCCCAAATCCGCGCCCCCCTCACCCTGAGGTCCCGTTTGAGCCGCTCCACGTTGCGGACAGGCACCAGCTCATCAAGCCCCAAGCACCAACACCTGCGGGACTGGGATGGACTGAGAGCACTGGGAGGGTGACCAGAGAAACCTGGGATGGACAAAGAGTGGACTGGGATGAACTGGGATGAACTGCCAGGCGTGTGGGGGTCCATGGTGGCCACTCGGTGCCTTACTGGTCTATACTGGGATGGGTCGGATGGCCCCAGGGGAGGGGGTGAGGCCACACTGGTCCAGACTGGGAGGGGAGTCACCATGGCGCCGGAGGCGGAGTCGAGGATACGAGCGAGGCAGGGACACCTAGGGGACAGCCAGGGCAACCCAGGGACACCAGGGCCCTCCCAGGGACACCTAGGGGACAGCCAGGGAACCCCAGGGACACCCTGGGCACCCCCAGGGACACCTAGGGGACAGCCAGGGCACCCCCAGGGACACCTAGGGGACAGGCAGGGCACCCCAGGGACACCTAGGGGACAGCCAGGGCCCCCCCAGGGACACCTAGGGGACAGGCAGGGCACCCCCAGGGACACCGAGGGGACAGCCAGGGCACCCTAGGGACAGCCATGGCACCCTAGGGACACCCAGGGCACCCCCAGAGACACCGAGGGCACAGCCAGGGCACCCTAGGGACAGCCAGGGCACCCCCAGGGACACCTAAGGGACAGGCAGGGCACCTCCAGGGACAGCCAGGGTACCCCCAGGGCACCCCAGGGTCACCCAGGGCACCCCCAGGGACAGCTAGGGACAGTCAGGGCACCCCAGGGACACCTAGGGGACAGCCAGGGCACCCTAGGGACAGCCATGGCACCCTAGGGACACCCAGGGCACCCCCAGAGACACCGGGGGCACAGCCAGGGCACCCTAGGGACAGCCAGGGCACCCCCAGGGACACCTAGGGACAGTCAGGGCACCCCCAGGGACACCTAGGGGACAGCCAGGGCACCCCAGGGACACCTAGGGGACAGCCAGGGCACCCTAGGGACACCCAGGGCACCCCCATGGACACCTAGGGCACCCCAGGGACATCGAGGGACAGCCAGGAACCCCCTGAGACAGCCAGCTCACCCCCATGGCCGCCTCCACCTCCAGGAGCGATCAAAACCCTCCTCTGGTTCTTTGATGCCTCAAATGGGCCGCCCAAGCCTCCCGAATATCCCCCAAAGCACCCAAAGCAGCCCCCAGGACTCCCTCCAGAACACCACAACCCAAAAACCCCCTCCACGACAACTCAGGACCCCCAGGATCCCCCCAAATCCGCGCCCCCCTCACCCTGAGGTCCCGTTTGAGCCGCTCCACGTTGCGGACAGGCACCAGCTCATCAAGCCCCAAGCACCAACACCTGCGGGACTGGGATGGACTGAGAGCACTGGGAGGGTGACCAGAGAAACCTGGGATGGACAAAGAGTGGACTGGGATGAACTGGGATGAACGGGCAGGCGTGTGGGGGTCCATGGTGGCCACTCGGTGCCTTACTGGTCTATAGTGGGATGGGTCGGATGGCCCCAGGGGAGGGGGTGAGGCCACACTGGTCCAGACTGGGAGGGGAGTCACCATGGCGCCGGAGGCGGAGTCGAGGATACGAGCGAGGCAGGGACACCTAGGGGACAGCCAGGGCAACCCAGGGACACCAGGGCCCTCCCAGGGACACCTAGGGGACAGCCAGGGAACCCCAGGGACACCCTGGGCACCCCCAGGGACACCTAGGGGACAGCCAGGGCACCCCCAGGGACACCTAGGGGACAGGCAGGGCACCCCAGGGACACCTAGGGGACAGCCAGGGCCCCCCCAGGGACACCTAGGGGACAGGCAGGGCACCCCCAGGGACACCGAGGGGACAGCCAGGGCACCCCCAGGGACACCTAGAGGACAGGCAGGACACCCCCAGGGCACCCCAGGGACACCCATTGCACCCCCAGGGACACCAAGGGGACAGCCAGAGCACCCCAAGGACAGCCAGGGCACCCCCAGGGACACCTAGGGGACAGCCAGGGCACCCCAGGGACACCAAGGGGACAGCCAGGGCACCCCCAGGGACACCTAGGGGACAGCCAGGGCACCCCAGGGACACCCAGGGCACCCCCTGGGACACCAAGGGGACAGCCAGGGCACCCCCAGGGACACCTAGGGGAAGGCAGGACACCCCCAGGGACACCTAGGGGACAGCCAGGGCACCCCCAGGGACATTTAGAGGACAGCCAGGGCACTCCAGGGACACCCAGGGCACTCCCAGGGACACCTAGGGGACAGCCAGGGCACCCCCAGGGACACCCAGGGCACCCCCAGGGACACCTAGGGGACAGGCAGGGCACCCCCAGGGACACCTAGGGGACAGCCAGGGCACCCCCAGGGACAATGACGGGACAGCCAGGGCACCCCCAGAGACCCCTAGGGGACAGCCAGGGCACTCCCAGGGACACTCGGGGCACCCACAGGGACACCTTGGGGACAGCCAGGGCACCTAAGGGACACCCAGGGCACCCCCAGGGACACCCAGGGTACCCCCAACGACACCTAGGGGACAGGCAGGGCACCCCCAGGGACACCTAGGGGACAGGCAGGGCACCCCAGGGACACCCAGGGCACCGCCAGGGACACAAAGGGAACAGCCAGAGCACCCCAGGGACACCCAGGGCCCCCCCAGGGACACCTAGGGGACAGCCAGGGCACCCCCAGAGACCCCTAGGGGACAGCCAGGGCACCCCGAGGGACACCAGGACACCCCCAGAGACACCTAGGGGACAGCCAGGGCACCCTAGGGACAGCCAGGGCACCCCCAGGGACACCGAGGGGACAGGCAGGGAACCCCAAGGGACACCTAGGGGACAGCCAGGGCACCCTAGGGACAGCCAGGGCACCCCCAGGGACACCTAGGGGAAAGGCATGGCACCCCCAGGGACACCTAGGGGACAGCCAGGGCCCCCCCAAGGACACCTAGGGGAAAGGCAGGGCACCCACATGGACACCGAGGGGACAGCCAGAGCACCACAAGGAAAGCCAGGGCACCCCCAGGGGCACCCAGGGCACCCCCAGGGACACGTAGGGGACAGCCAGGGCACACCAGGGACACCCTGGGCACCCCAGGGACACCTAGGGGACCTCCAAGGCATCCCCAGGGACACCCTGGGCACCCCCAGGGACACCTAGGTGATAGCCTGGGCACCCCCAGGGACACCCAGGGCACCCCCAGGGACACCTAGAGGACAGCCAGGGCACCCCCAGGGACACCTAGGGGACAGGCAGTGCACCCCCAGGGACACCTAGGGGACAGCCAGGGCCCCCCCAGGGACACCTAGGGGACAGCCAGGGCACTCCAGGGACAGCCAGGGCACCCCAGGGACACCGAGGGCACAGCCAGGGCACCCTAGGGACAGCCAGGGCACCCCCAGGGACACCTAGGGGAAAGGCATGGCACCCCCAGGGACACCTAGGGGACAGCCAGGTCCCCCCCAAGGACACCTAGGGGAAAGGCAGGGCACCCCCATGGACACCGAGGGGACAGCCAGAGCACCACAAGGAAAGCCAGGGCACCCCCAGGGGCACCCAGGGCACCCCCAGGGACACGTAGGGGACAGCCAGGGCACACCAGGGACACCCTGGGCACCCCAGGGACACCTAGGGGACCTCCAAGGCATCCCCAGGGACACCCTGGGCACCCCCAGGGACACCTAGGTGACAGCCTGGGCACCCCCAGGGACACCCAGGGCACCCCTCAGGGACACCGAGGGGACAGGCAGGGCACCCTAGGGACAGCCAGGGCACCCCCTGGGCCACCTAGGGAACAGCCAGGGCACCCCAGGGACACGTAGGGGAAAGCCAGGGCACCCCAGGGACACCCAGGGAACCCCCAGGGACACCTAGGGAACAGCCAGGGCATCCCCAGGGACACCCAGGGCACACCCAGGGACACCTAGGGGACAGCCAGGGCACCCCAGGCACACCCAGGGCACACCCAGGGACACCGAGGGGACACGCAGGGTACCCCCAGGACACATAGGGGACACCCAGGGCACCCCGAGGGACACCAGGGCACCCCCAGGGACACCTAGGGGACAGTCAGGGCATCCCGAGAGACAGGGAGGGCACGCCCAGGGACACCTAGAGGACAGCCAGGGCGCCCCCAGGGACATCCAGGGCACCCCCAGGGACACCTAGGGGACAGCCAGGGCATCCCCAGGGACACCCTGGGCACCCCCAGGGACACCTAGGGGACAGCCAGGGCACCCCAAGCACAACCTGGGCACCCCCAGGGACACCTAGGGGACAGCCAGGGCACCCCAGGCACAACCTGGGCACCCCCAGGGACACCTAGGGGACAGCCAGGGCACCCCCAGGGACACCTAGGGGACACCCAGGGCCCCCCCAGGGACACCTAGGGGACAGCCAGGGAACCCCAGGTACACCATGGGCACGCCCAGGGACACTGAGGGCCCAGCCAGGGCACCCTAGGGACAGCCAATGCACCCACAGGGACACGTAGGGTACAGCCAGGGCACCATAGGGACACCCAGGGCACCCCCAGGGACACCGAGGGGACAGCCAGGGCACCCTAGGGACAGCTATGGCACCCTAGGGACACCCAGGGCACCCCCAGAGACACCGAGGGCACAGCCAGGGCACCCTAGGGACAGCCAGGGCACCCCCAGGGACACCTAAGGGACAGGCAGGGCACCTCCAGGGACAGCCAGGGTACCCCCAGGGACACCTAGGGACAGTCAGGGCACCCCAGGGACACCTAGGGGACAGCCAGGGAACCCCAGGGACACCCTGGGCACCCCCAGGGACACCTAGGGGACAGGTAGGGAACCCCCAGGGACACCTAGGGGACAGACAGGGCACCCCCAGGGACACCCAGGGCACCCCCAGGGACACCTAGGGGACAGGCAGGGAACCCCCAGGGACACCAAGGGGACAGGCGGGGCACCCCAGGGACACCTAGGGGACAGCCAGGGCGCGCCCAGGGACACCTAGGGGACAGGCAGGGCACGCCCAGGGACAAGAAGGGGATAGCCAGGGCACCCTAGGGACACCCAGGGCACCCCCAGGGACACAAAGGGGACAGCCAGAGCACCCCAAGGACATCCACGGCACCCCCAGGGACACCTAGGGGACAGCCAGGGCACCCCAGGGACACCAAGGGGACAGCCAGGGCACCCCCAGGGACAAGAAGGGGATAGCCAGGGCACCCTAGGGACACCCAGGGCACCCCCAGGGACACCTAGGGGACAGCCAGGGCACCCCAGGGTCACCCAGGGCACCCCCAGGGACACCTAGGGGACAGCCACGGCACACTAGGGACAGCCCGGGAACCCCCAGGGACACCGAGGGGACAGCCAGGGCACCCCCAGAGACACCGAGGGCACAGCCAGGGCACCCAGGGGACAGCCAGGGCACCCCCAGGGACACCTAGGGGACAGGCAGGTCACCCCCAGGGACACCTAGGGGACAGCCAGGGCACCCTAGGGACAGCCAGGGCACACCCAGGGACACCTAGGGGACAGGCATGGCACCCCCAGGGACACCTAGGGGACAGGCAGGGCACCCCCAGGGCACCCCAGGGACACCCAGGGCTCCCCCAGGGACACCTAGGGGACAGCCACGGCACTCCCAGGGACACCCTGGGCACCCCCAGGGACACCCAGGGCACCGCCAGGGACACTGAGGGCACAGCCAGGGCACCCCCAGAGACACCGAGGGCACAGCCAGGGCACCCTAGGGACAGCAAGGGCACACCCAGGGACACCAAGGCGACCGGCAGGGCACCCCCAGGGACACCTAGGGGACAGCCCGGGCACCCCCAGGGACACTGACGGGACAGCCAGGGCACCCCCAGAGACCCCTAGGGGACAGCCAGGGCACTCCCAGGGACACCCAGGGCACCCCCAGGGACACGAAGGGGACAGCCAGGGCACCCCAGGGACACCCAGGGCACCCCCAGGGACACCTAGGGGACACCCATGGCACCCCAGGGACACCCAGGGCACCCCCAGGGACACCCAGGGCACCGCCAGGGAAACCAAGGGGACAGGTAGGGCACACGCAGGGACACCTAGGGGACAGCCAGGGCACCCGCAGGGACACCTAGGGGAGAGGCAGGGCACCCCCAGGGACACCTAGGGGACAGCCAGGGCACCCCCAGGGACACCTAGGGGACAGCCAGGGCACCCCGAGGGACACCAGCGCACCCCAAGGGACACCTAGGTGACAGCCAGGGCACCCTAGGGACACCAGGGCATCCCCAGGGACACCTAGGGGACAGCCAGGGCCCCCCCCGGGACACCTAGGGGACAGCCAGGGAACCCCAGGGACACCCTGTGCACGCCCAGGGACACCCAGGGCACACCCAGGGACACCAAGGGGACAGTCAGGGCACCCTAAGGACAGCCTGGGCCCCCCCAGGGACACCGAGGGCACAGCCAGGGCACCCCCAGGGACACCGAGAGGACAGGCAGGGCACCCCCAGGGACACCTTGGGGACAGCCAGGGCACCCCAGGGACAGCCAGGGCACCCCCAGGGATACCTAGGGGACCTCCAGGGCACTCCCAGGGACACCCAGGGCACCCCCAGGGCCACCTAGGGGACAGCCAGGGCACCCCAGGGACAGCGAGGGCACCCCCAGGGACACCCAGGGCACCCGCAGGGACACCTAGGGGACAGCCAGGGCACCCACAGGGACACCCAGGGCACCCCCAGGGACACCTAGGGGACAGACAGGGCATCCCCAGGGACACCCTTGGCACCCCCAGGGATACCTAGGGGACAGCCAGGGCACCCCAGGCACACCCAGGGCACCCCCAGGGACACCTAGGGGACAGCCAGGGCACCCCCAGTGACACCTAGGGGAGAGGCAGGGCACCCCCAGGGACACCTAGGGGACAGCCAGGGCACCCCCAGGGACACCTAGGGGACAGCCAGGGCACCCCGAGGGACACCAGCGCACCCCAAGGGACACCTAGGTGACAGCCAGGGCACCCTAGGGACACCAGGGCATCCCCAGGGACCCCTAGGGCACAGCCAGGGCACCTTAGGGACAGCCAGGGCACCCCCAGGGACACCAAGGGGACATCCAGAGCACCCCAGGGACAGCCAGGGCACCCCCAGGTACACCTAGGGGACAGCAAGGGCACCCCCAGGGACACCTAAGGAACACCCTGGGCACCCCCAGGGACACCAAGGGGACCCCCAGGGACACCTAGGGGACAGGCAGGGCACCCCCAGGAACCCCTAGGGGACAGCCAGGGCACTCCCAGGGACACTCTAGGCACCCACAGGGACACCCTGGGGACAGCCAGGGCACACCAGGGACACCCAGGGCACCCCCAGGGACACCTAGGGGACCTCCAGGGCACCCCCAGGGACACCCATGGCACCCCCAGGGCCACCTAGGGGACAGCCAGGGCACCCGAGGGACAGCCAGGGCGCCCCCAGGGACACCTAGGGGACCTCCAGGGCACCCCCAGAGACACCCATGGCACCCCCAGGGCCACCTAGGGGACAGCCAGGGCACCCCAGGCACACCCAGGGCTCCCTCAGGGACACCTAGGGGACAGCCAGGGCACCCCCAGGGACACCGAGGTCACCCCCAGGGACACCTAGGGCACCCCCAGAGACACCGAGGGCACAGCCAGGGCACCCTAGGGACAGCCAGGGCACCCCCAGGGACACCTAGGGGACAGCCAGGGCACCCCCAGGGACACCTAGAAGACAGCCAGGGCACCCCCAGGGACACCTAGGGGACAGCCAGGGCACCCCCAGGGACACCTAGGGGACAGCCAAGGCACTCCAGAGACAGCCAGGGCCCCCCCAGGGTCAGCCAGCGCACGCCCAGGGACACCTAGGGGACAGCCAGGGCATCCCCAGAGACACGCAGGGCACCCCCAGGGACACCTAGAGGACAGGCAGGGCAGCCCAGGGACACCTAGGGGACAGGTAGGGCACCCCCAGGGACACCTAGGGGACAGCCAGGGCCCCCCCAGGGACAACTAGGGGACAGCCAGGGCACTCCTGGGACACCCTGGGCACGCCCAGGTACACCTAGGGGACAGCCAGGGCACCCTAAAGACATCCAGGGCACCCCTAGGGACACCTAGGGGACAGGCAGGGCACACCCAGGGACACCGAGGGGAAGGCAGGACACCCCCAGGGACACCTAGGGGACAGCCAGGGCACCCCCAGGGACATTTAGGGGACAGCCAGGGCACTCCAGGGACACCCAGGGCGCCCCCAGGGACACCTAGGGGACAGCCAGGGCACCCTAGGCACAACCTGGGCACCCCCAGGGACACCTAGGGGACAGCCAGGGCACCCCCAGGGACACCTAGGGGACACCCAGGGCCCCCCCAGGGACACCTAGGGGACAGCCAGGGAACCCCAGGTACACCATGGGCACGCCCAGGGACACTGAGGGCCCAGCCAGGGCACCCTAGGGACAGCCAATGCACCCACAGGGACACGTAGGGTACAGCCAGGGCACCATAGGGACACCCAGGGCACCCCCAGGGACACCGAGGGGACAGCCAGGGCACCCTAGGGACAGCTATGGCACCCTAGGGACACCCAGGGCACCCCCAGAGACACCGAGGGCACAGCCAGGGCACCCTAGGGACAGCCAGGGCACCCCCAGGGACACCTAAGGGACAGGCAGGGCACCTCCAGGGACAGCCAGGGTACCCCCAGGGACACCTAGGGACAGTCAGGGCACCCCAGGGACACCTAGGGGACAGCCAGGGAACCCCAGGGACACCCTGGGCACCCCCAGGGACACCTAGGGGACAGGTAGGGAACCCCCAGGGACACCTAGGGGACAGACAGGGCACCCCCAGGGACACCCAGGGCACCCCCAGGGACACCTAGGGGACAGGCAGGGAACCCCCAGGGACACCAAGGGGACAGGCGGGGCACCCCAGGGACACCTAGGGGACAGCCAGGGCGCGCCCAGGGACACCTAGGGGACAGGCAGGGCACGCCCAGGGACAAGAAGGGGATAGCCAGGGCACCCTAGGGACACCCAGGGCACCCCCAGGGACACAAAGGGGACAGCCAGAGCACCCCAAGGACATCCACGGCACCCCCAGGGACACCTAGGGGACAGCCAGGGCACCCCAGGGACACCAAGGGGACAGCCAGGGCACCCCCAGGGACAAGAAGGGGATAGCCAGGGCACCCTAGGGACACCCAGGGCACCCCCAGGGACACCTAGGGGACAGCCAGGGCACCCCAGGGTCACCCAGGGCACCCCCAGGGACACCTAGGGGACAGCCACGGCACACTAGGGACAGCCCGGGAACCCCCAGGGACACCGAGGGGACAGCCAGGGCACCCCCAGAGACACCGAGGGCACAGCCAGGGCACCCAGGGGACAGCCAGGGCACCCCCAGGGACACCTAGGGGACAGGCAGGTCACCCCCAGGGACACCTAGGGGACAGCCAGGGCACCCTAGGGACAGCCAGGGCACACCCAGGGACACCTAGGGGACAGGCATGGCACCCCCAGGGACACCTAGGGGACAGGCAGGGCACCCCCAGGGCACCCCAGGGACACCCAGGGCTCCCCCAGGGACACCTAGGGGACAGCCACGGCACTCCCAGGGACACCCTGGGCACCCCCAGGGACACCCAGGGCACCGCCAGGGACACTGAGGGCACAGCCAGGGCACCCCCAGAGACACCGAGGGCACAGCCAGGGCACCCTAGGGACAGCAAGGGCACACCCAGGGACACCAAGGCGACCGGCAGGGCACCCCCAGGGACACCTAGGGGACAGCCCGGGCACCCCCAGGGACACTGACGGGACAGCCAGGGCACCCCCAGAGACCCCTAGGGGACAGCCAGGGCACTCCCAGGGACACCCAGGGCACCCCCAGGGACACGAAGGGGACAGCCAGGGCACCCCAGGGACACCCAGGGCACCCCCAGGGACACCTAGGGGACACCCATGGCACCCCAGGGACACCCAGGGCACCCCCAGGGACACCCAGGGCACCGCCAGGGAAACCAAGGGGACAGGTAGGGCACACGCAGGGACACCTAGGGGACAGCCAGGGCACCCGCAGGGACACCTAGGGGAGAGGCAGGGCACCCCCAGGGACACCTAGGGGACAGCCAGGGCACCCCCAGGGACACCTAGGGGACAGCCAGGGCACCCCGAGGGACACCAGCGCACCCCAAGGGACACCTAGGTGACAGCCAGGGCACCCTAGGGACACCAGGGCATCCCCAGGGACACCTAGGGGACAGCCAGGGCCCCCCCCGGGACACCTAGGGGACAGCCAGGGAACCCCAGGGACACCCTGTGCACGCCCAGGGACACCCAGGGCACACCCAGGGACACCAAGGGGACAGTCAGGGCACCCTAAGGACAGCCTGGGCCCCCCCAGGGACACCGAGGGCACAGCCAGGGCACCCCCAGGGACACCGAGAGGACAGGCAGGGCACCCCCAGGGACACCTTGGGGACAGCCAGGGCACCCCAGGGACAGCCAGGGCACCCCCAGGGATACCTAGGGGACCTCCAGGGCACTCCCAGGGACACCCAGGGCACCCCCAGGGCCACCTAGGGGACAGCCAGGGCACCCCAGGGACAGCGAGGGCACCCCCAGGGACACCCAGGGCACCCGCAGGGACACCTAGGGGACAGCCAGGGCACCCACAGGGACACCCAGGGCACCCCCAGGGACACCTAGGGGACAGACAGGGCATCCCCAGGGACACCCTTGGCACCCCCAGGGATACCTAGGGGACAGCCAGGGCACCCCAGGCACACCCAGGGCACCCCCAGGGACACCTAGGGGACAGCCAGGGCACCCCCAGTGACACCTAGGGGAGAGGCAGGGCACCCCCAGGGACACCTAGGGGACAGCCAGGGCACCCCCAGGGACACCTAGGGGACAGCCAGGGCACCCCGAGGGACACCAGCGCACCCCAAGGGACACCTAGGTGACAGCCAGGGCACCCTAGGGACACCAGGGCATCCCCAGGGACCCCTAGGGCACAGCCAGGGCACCTTAGGGACAGCCAGGGCACCCCCAGGGACACCAAGGGGACATCCAGAGCACCCCAGGGACAGCCAGGGCACCCCCAGGGACACCTAGGGGACAGCAAGGGCACCCCCAGGGACACCTAAGGAACACCCTGGGCACCCCCAGGGACACCAAGGGGACCCCCAGGGACACCTAGGGGACAGGCAGGGCACCCCCAGGAACCCCTAGGGGACAGCCAGGGCACTCCCAGGGACACTCTAGGCACCCACAGGGACACCCTGGGGACAGCCAGGGCACACCAGGGACACCCAGGGCACCCCCAGGGACACCTAGGGGACCTCCAGGGCACCCCCAGGGACACCCATGGCACCCCCAGGGCCACCTAGGGGACAGCCAGGGCACCCGAGGGACAGCCAGGGCGCCCCCAGGGACACCTAGGGGACCTCCAGGGCACCCCCAGAGACACCCATGGCACCCCCAGGGCCACCTAGGGGACAGCCAGGGCACCCCAGGCACACCCAGGGCTCCCTCAGGGACACCTAGGGGACAGCCAGGGCACCCCCAGGGACACCGAGGTCACCCCCAGGGACACCTAGGGCACCCCCAGAGACACCGAGGGCACAGCCAGGGCACCCTAGGGACAGCCAGGGCACCCCCAGGGACACCTAGGGGACAGCCAGGGCACCCCCAGGGACACCTAGAAGACAGCCAGGGCACCCCCAGGGACACCTAGGGGACAGCCAGGGCACCCCCAGGGACACCTAGGGGACAGCCAAGGCACTCCAGAGACAGCCAGGGCCCCCCCAGGGTCAGCCAGCGCACGCCCAGGGACACCTAGGGGACAGCCAGGGCATCCCCAGAGACACGCAGGGCACCCCCAGGGACACCTAGAGGACAGGCAGGGCACCCCAGGGACACCTAGGGGACAGGTAGGGCACCCCCAGGGACACCTAGGGGACAGCCAGGGCCCCCCCAGGGACAACTAGGGGACAGCCAGGGCACTCCTGGGACACCCTGGGCACGCCCAGGTACACCTAGGGGACAGCCAGGGCACCCTAAAGACATCCAGGGCACCCCTAGGGACACCTAGGGGACAGGCAGGGCACACCCAGGGACACCGAGGGGAAGGCAGGACACCCCCAGGGACACCTAGGGGACAGCCAGGGCACCCCCAGGGACATTTAGGGGACAGCCAGGGCACTCCAGGGACACCCAGGGCGCCCCCAGGGACACCTAGGGGACAGGCCGGGCACCCCCAGGGACACCTAGGGGACAGGCAGGGCACCCCCAGGGACACTGACGGGACAGCCAGGGCACCCCCAGAGACCCCTAGGGGACAGCCAGGGCACTCCCAGGGACACTCTGGGCACCCACAGGGACACCCTGAAGACAGCCAGGGCACCTCAGGGACATCCAGGGCACCCCCAGGGACACCTAGGGGACAGCCAGGGCACCCTAGGGACCGCCAGGGCACCCCCAGGGACACCCAGGGCACGCCCAGGGACACGAAGGGGACAGCCAGGGCACCCCAGGGACACCCAGGGCACCCCCAGGGACACCTAGGGGACAGCCAGGGCACCCCCAGGGACATTTAGGGGACAGCCGGGGCACTCCAGGGACACCCAGGGCACCCCCAGGGACACCTAGGGGACAGCCAGCGCAGCCGCAGGGACACCCACGGCACACCCAGGGACACCTAGGGGATAGGCAGGGAACCCCCAGGGACACCTATGGGACAGGCAGGGCACCCCCAGGGACATTGACGGCACAGCCAGGGCACCCCCAGAGACCCCTAGGGGACAGCCAGGGCACCCCAGGGACAGCCAGGGCACCCCCAGGGACAGCTAGGGGACAGCCAGGGCACCCCCAGGGACACCTAGGGGACAGCCAGGGCACCCCCGGGACACCAAGGGGACAGCCAGGGCACCCCCAGGGACACCTAGGGGACAGGCAGGGCACTCCAGGGACACCCAGGGCACCCCCAGGGACACCCTGGGCACTCCCAGGGACACGTAGGGGACAGCCAGGGCACTCCCAGGGACACCCTGGGCCCCCCCAGGGACACCGAGGGGAAAGCCAGGGCACCCCCAGGTACACCTAGGGAAAGGCAGGACACCCCCAGGGACACCAAGGGGACAGCCAGGGCACCCCCAGGGACATATAGGGGACAGCCAGGGCACTCCAGGGACACCCAGGGCACCCCCAGGGACATTTAGGGGGACAGCCAGGGCACTCCAGGGACACCCAGGGCACCCCCAGGGACACCTAGGGGAAAGCCAGGGCAACCCCAGGGACACCCAGGGCACCCCCAGGGACACCTAGGGGACAGGCAGGGAACCCCCAGGGACACCTAGGGGACAGGCAGGGCACCCCCAGGGACATTGACGGCCCAGCCAGGGCACCCCCAGAGACCCCTAGGGGACAGCCAGGGCACTCCCAGGGACACTCTGGGCACCCACAGGGACAACTTGGGGACAGCCAGGGCACCCCAGGGACACCCAGGGCACCCCCAGGGACACCTAGGGGACAGGCAGGGCACCCCCAGGGACACCCAGGGCACCCCCAACGACAACTAGGGGACAGGCAGGGAACCCCCAGGGACACCTAGGGGACAGGCAGGGCACCCCCAGGGACACCGAGGGGAAAGCCAGGGCACCCCCAGGGACATTTAGGGGACAGCCAGGGCACTACAGGGACACCCAGGGCACCCCCAGGGACGCCTAGCGGACAGCCAGGGCACCCCCAGGGACACCTAGGGGACAGGCAGGGCACCCCAGGGACACCTAGGGGACACCCAGGGCCCCCCCAGGGACACCTAGGGGACAGGCAGGGCACCCCCAGGGACACCGAGGGGACAGCCAGGGCACCCCCAGGGCACCCCAGGGACACCCAGGGCACCCCCAGGGACACCAAGGGGACAGCCAGAGCACCCCAAGGACAGCCAGGGCACCCCCAGGGACACCTAGGGGACAGCCAGGGCACCCCAGGGACACCAAGGGGACAGCCAGGGCACCCCCAGGGACACCTAGGGGACAGCCAGGGCACCCCAGGGATACCCAGGGCACCCCCAGGGACACCTAGGGGACAGCAAGGGCACCCCCAGGGACACCCTGGGCACCCCCAGGGACATGTAGGGGACAGCCAGGGCACCCCAGGGACACCCTGGGCGCCCCCAGGGACACCTAGGGGACAGGCAGGGCACCCCCAGAGACCCCTAGGGGACAGCCAGGGCACCCCGAGGGACACCAGGGCACCTCCAGGGACACCTAGGGGAGAGACAGGGAACCCCAGGGACACCCTGTGCATCCCCAGGGACACCTAGGGGACAGCCAGGGAACCCCAGGGACACCCTGTGCACGCCCAGGGACACCCAGGGCACACCCAGGGACACCAAGGGGACAGTCAGGGCACCCTAAGGACAGCCTGGGCCCCCCCAGGGACACCGAGGGGACAGCCAGGGCACCCCCAGGGACACCGAGAGGACAGGCAGGGCACCCCCAGGGACACCTTGGGGACAGCCAGGGCACCCCAGGGACAGCCAGGGCACCCCCAGGGATACCTAGGGGACCTCCAGGGCACTCCCAGGGACACCGAGGGCACCCCCAGGGCCACCTAGGGGACAGCCAGGGCACCCCAGGGACAGCGAGGGCACCCCCAGGGACACCCAGGGCACCCGCAGGGACACCTAGGGGACAGCCAGGGCACCCACAGGGACACCCAGGGCACCCCCAGGGACACCTAGGGGACAGACAGGGCATCCCCAGGGACACCCTTGGCACCCCCTGGGATACCTAGGGGACAGCCAGGGCACCCCAGGCACACCCAGGGCACCCCCAGGGACACCTAGGGGACAGCCAGGGCACCCCCAGTGACACCTAGGGGAGAGGCAGGGCACCCCCAGGGACACCTAGGGGACAGCCAGGGCACCCCCAGGGACACCTAGGGGACAGCCAGGGCACCCCGAGGGACACCAGCGCACCCCAAGGGACACCTAGGTGACAGCCAGGGCACCCTAGGGACACCAGGGCATCCCCAGGGACCCCTAGGGCACAGCCAGGGCACCTTAGGGACAGCCAGGGCACCCCCAGGGACACCAAGGGGACATCCAGAGCACCCCAGGGACAGCCAGGGCACCCCCAGGGACACCTAGGGGGACAGCAAGGGCACCCCCAGGGACACCTAAGGCACACCCTGGGCACCCCCAGGGACACCAAGGGGACCCCCCAGGGACACCTAGGGGACAGGCAGGGCACTCCCAGGGACACTCTAGGCACCCACAGGGACACCCTGGGGACAGCCAGGGCACACCAGGGACACCCAGGGCACCCCCAGGGACACCTAGGGGACCTCCAGGGCACCCCCAGGGACACCCATGGGCACCCCCAGGGCCACCTAGGGGACAGCCAGGGCACCCGAGGGACAGCCAGGGCCCCCCAGGGACACCTAGGGGACAGCCAGGGCACCCCAGGCACACCCAGGGCTCCCCCAGGGACACCTAGGGACAGCCAGGGCACCCCCAGGGACACCGAGGTCACCCCCAGGGGACACCTAGGGCACCCCCAGAGACACCAAGGGCACAGCCAGGGGCACCCCCTAGGGACAGCCAAGGGCACCCCAGGGACACCTAGGGGACAGCAAGGGCACCCCCAGGGACACCTAGAAGACAGCCAGGGCACCCCCAGGGACACCTAGGGGACAGCCAGGGCACCCCAGAGACTCCTAGGGGACAGCCAGGGCACTCCAGAGACAGACAGGGCACCCCCAGGGACACCTAGGGGACAGCCAGGGCAAACCCGAGGGACAGCCAGAGCACCCCAGGGACACCAAGGGCACAGCCAGGGCACCCTAGCGACAGCCAGGGCAACGCCAGGGACACCTAGGGACAGCCAGAGCATCCCCAGGGACACCCAGGGCACCCCCAGGGACACCTAGAGGACAGCCAGGGCGCCCGCAGAGACACCTAGGGGACAGGCAGGGCACCCCCAGGGACACCTAGGGGACAGCCAGGGCCCCCCCAGGGACAACTAGGGGACAGCCAGGGCACTCCAGGGACACCCAGGGCACCCCCAGGGAACACCTAGGGGACAGCCAGGCCACCCCAGGGACACCCAGGGCACCCGCAACGACACCTAGGGGACAGGGCAGGGCACACCCAGGACACTGACGGGACAGGCAGGGCACCCCCAGAGACCCCTAGGGGACAGCCAAGGCCCCCAAGGGAGACCCAGAGCACACCCAGGGACACCTAAGGGAACAGCAAGGGCATCCCCAGGGACATTAAGGGCACCCCCAGGGACACCTAGAGGACAGCCAGGGCAACCCCCAGGGACACCTAGGGGACAGGCAGGGCACACCCAGGGACACCTAGGGACAGCCAGGCACTCCAGAGACAGCCAGGGCACCCCCCAGGGGACACCTAGGGGACAGGCAGGGGCACCCAAGGAACAGCCAGGGCAACGCCAGGGACACCTAGGGCACAGCCAGGGCCCCCCAGGGTCAGCCAGCGCACGCCCAGGACACCTAGGGGACAGCCAGGGCATCCCCAGAGGACACCCAGGGCACCCCCAGGGACACCGAGGGGGACAGCCAGGGCACCCCCAGGGACACCTAGGTCACAGCCAGGACACCTAGGGGACAGGCAGGGCACCCCAGGGACACCGAGGGGAAAGCCAGGGCACCCCCCAGGGACACCTAGGGGAAGGCAGGACACCCCCAGGGACACCTAGGGGACAGCCAGGGCACCCCCAGGGACATTTAGGGACAGCCAGGGCACTCCACGGACACCCAGGGCACCCCCAGGGACACCTAGGGGACAGGACGGCCACCCCCAGGGACACCTAGGGGACAGGCAGGGCACTCCCAGGGACACTCTGTGCACCCACAGGGACACCTTGAGACAGCCAGGGCACCTCAGGGACATCCAGGGCACCCCCAGGGACACCTAGGGGACAGCCAGGGCACCCCAGGGACACCAGGGCACCCCAGGGACACCTAGGGGACAGGAAGGGCACCCCCAGGGACACTGGACGGACAGCCAGGGCACCCCCAGGGACACCTAGGGTACAGCCATGGCACCCCAGGGACACCCAGGGCACCCTCAGGGACACCGAGGGCACAGCCAGGGCACCCCCAGGGACACCTAGGGAACAGGCAGCGCACCCCCAGAGACCCCTATGGGGACAGCCAGGGCCCCCCAGGGACGCCCAGGGCCACCCAGGGACACCTAGTGAACAGCCAGGGCATCCCCAGGGACACCCAGGGCACCCCCAGGGACACCTAGAGGACAGGCCAGGGCACCCCCAGGGACACCTAGGGGACAGCCAGGGCCCCCCCAGGGGACACCTAGGGGACAGCCAGGGCACTCCAGGGACAGCCAGGGCACCCCAGGGACACCGAGGGCACAGCCAGGGCACCCTAGAGACAGCCAGGGCACCCCCAGAGACACAGAGGGCACAGCCAGGGCACCCTAGGGACAGCCAGGGCACCCCCAGGGACACCTAGGGGACACCCAGGGCACCCCCAGGGACACCTAGGGGACACCCAGGGCCCCCCCAGGACACTTAGGGGACAGCCAGGGAACCCCAGGAACACCATGGGCACGCCCAGGGACACCTAGGGCACCCCCAGAGACACTGAGGGCCCAGCCAGGGCACCCTAGGGACAGCCAGGGCACCCCAGGGACACGTAGGGGACAGCCAGGGCACCATAGGGACACCCAGGGCACCCCCAGGGACACCGAGGGGACAGCCAGGGCACCTAGGGACAGCCATGGCACCCTAGGGACACCCAGGGCACCCCCAGAGACACCGAGGGCACAGCCAGGGCACCCTAGGGACAGCCAGGGCACCCCCAGGGACACCTAAGGGACAGCAGGGCACGTCCAGGGACAGCCAGGGTACCCCCAGGGCACCCCAGGGACACCCAGGGCACCCCCAGGGACAGCTAGGGACAGTCAGGGCACCCCAGGGACACCTAGGGGGACAGCCAGGGCACCCTAGGGACACCCAGGGCACCCCCATGGACACCTAGGGCACCCCCAGGGACATCGAGGGACAGCCAGGAACCCCCTGGGACAGCCAGCTCACCCCCACGGCCGCCTCCACCTCCAGGAGCGATCAAAACCCTCCTCTGGTTCTTTGATGCCTCAAATGGGACGCCCAAACCTTCCGAATACCCCCCAAAGCACCCAAAGCAGCCCCCAGGACTCCCCAGACCCCCCACAACCCAAAAACCCCTTCCACGATAACTCAGGACCCCAGGATCCCCCCAAATCCGCGCCCCCCTCACCCTGAGGTCCCGTTTGAGCCGCTCCACGTTGCGGACAGGCACCAGCTCATCAAGCCCCAAGCACCAACACCTGCGGGACTGGGATGGACTGAGAGCACTGAGAGGGTGACCAGAGAAACCTGGGATGGACAAGGAGTGGACTGGGATGAACTGGGGATGAACTGCCAGGCGTGTGGGGGTCCATGGTGGCCACTCGGTGCCTTACTGTCTATACTGGGATGGGTCGGATGGCCCCAGGGAAGGGGGTGAGGCCACACTGGTCCAGACTGGGAGGGGAGTCACCATGGCGCCGGAGGCGGAGTCGAGGATACGAGCGAGGCAGGGACACCTAGGGGACAGCCAGGGCCCCCCAAGGGACACCCAGGGCACCCCGAGGGACACCTAGGGGACAGCCAGGGAACCCCAGGGACACCTAGGGGACAGCCAGGGCCCCCCCCGGGACACCCAGGGCACACCAAGAGACACCTAGGGGACAGCCAGGACACCCCCAGGGACACCCAGGGCACCCCCAGGGACACCTAGGGGACAGCCAGGGCACCCCGAGGGACACTGAAGGGACAGCCAGGGCACCCCAGGGACACCTAGGGCACAGCCAGGGCACCCTAGGGACACCTAAAAGACACCCTGGGCACCCCCAGGGACACCAAGGGGACCCCCAGGGACACCTAGTGGACAGCCAGGGCACCCCCAGAGACCCCTAGGGGACAGCCAGGGCACTCCCAGGGACACTCTGTGCACCCACAGGGACACCTTGAAGACAGCCAGGGCACCTCAGGGACATCCAGGGCACCCCCAGGGACACCTAGGGGACAGCCAGGGCACCCCAGGGACCGCCAGGGCACCCCCAGGGACACCCAGGGCACCCCCAGGGACACGAAGGGGACAGCCAGGGCACCCCAGGGACACCCAGGGCACCCCCAGGGACACCTAGGGGACAGGCAGGGCACCCCCAGGGACACCCAGGGCACCCCCAACGACACCTAGGTGACAGGCAGGGCACCCCCAGGGACACTGACGGGACAGCCAGGGCACCCCCAGGGACACCTAGGGGACAGCCAGGGCACCCGAGGGACACCTAGGGGAAGGCAGGACACCCCCAGGGACACCTAGGGTTCAGCCATGGCACCCCAGGGACACCCAGGGCACCCCTCAGGGACACCTAGGGGACAGCCAGGGCACCCTAGGGACAGCCAGGGCACCCCCTGGGCCACCTAGGGAACAGCCAGGGCACCCCAGGGACACGTAGGGGACAGCCAGGGCACCCCCAAGGACACCTAGGGGACACGCAGGGTATTCCCAGGGACAACGAGGGGACAGCCATGGCACCCCCAGGGACAGCAATGGCACTCCAGGGACACCTAGGGCACAGCCAGGGCACCATAGGGACAGCCAGGGCGCCCCCAGGGACACCTAGGGGGACAGGCAGGGCACCCCCAGGACACCTAGGGGACACCCAGGGCACCCCGAGGGTCAACCAGGGCACCCCCAGGGACACCTAGGGGACAGCCAGGGCACCCTAGGGAGAGCCAGGGCACCCCCAGGGACACCAAGGGCACAGCCAGGGCACCCTAGGGACAGCCAGGGCACCCCCAGGGACACCAAGGGCACAGCCAGGGCACCCTAGGGACAGCCAGGGCACCCCCAGGGATACCAAGGGCACAGACAGGGCACCCTAGGGACACCAAGGGGACAGCCAGGGCACCCACAGGGACAGCCAGGGCACCCCCAGGGACACCAAGGGCACAGCCAGGGCACCCTAGGGACAGCCAGGGCACCCCCAGGGACACCAAGGGCACAGCCAGGGCACCCTAGGGACAGGCAGGGCACCCCCAGGGACACCAAGGGCACAGACAGGGCACTCTAGGGACACCAAGGGGACAGCCAGGGCACCCCCAGGGACACCTAGGGGACAGGCAGGGCACCCCCAGAGACCACTAGGGGACAGCCAGGGCCCCCCCAGGGACACCCAGGGCACCCCCAGGGACACCTAGAGGACAGCCAGGGCACCCTAGGGACAGACAGGGCACCCCCAGGGACACCGAGGGCACAGCCATGCCACCCTAGGGACAGCCAGGGCACCCCCAAGGACACCTAAGGGACACGCAGGGAAGCCCCAGGGACACCTAGGGGACAGCCAGGGCATCCCCAGGGACACCCAGGGCACCCCCAGGGACACCAAGGGGACAGCAAGGGCACCCCCAGGGACACCTAAGGGACACCCTGGGCACCTCCAGGGACACCAAGGGGACGCCCAGGGACACCTCGGGGACAGGCAGGGCACCCCCAGGGACACCGATGGGAAAGCCAGGGCACCCCCAGGGACGCCTAGGGGAGGCAGGACATCCTCAGTGACACCTAGGGGACAGCCAGGGCACCCCCAGGGACATTTAGGGGAGAGCCAGGGCACTCCAGGGACACCCAGGGCACCCAGAGGGACACCTAGGGGACAGGCAGGGAACCCCCAGGGACACCTAGGGGACAGGCAGGGCACCCCCAGGGACACTGACGGGACAGCCAGGGCACCCCCAGAGACCCCTAGGGGACAGCCAGGGCACCCCAGGGACACCCAGGGCACCCCCAGGGACACCAAGGCGACAGCCAGGGCACCCCAGGGACACCTAGGGGACAGGCAGGGCACCCCCAGGGACACCCAGGGCACCCCGAACGACACCTAGGGGACAGGCAGGGCACACCGAGGGACAACTAGGGGACAGCCAGGGCACCCTAAAGACAGCCAGGTCACCCCCAGGGACACCTAGGGGACAGGCAGGGCACCCCCAGGGACACCGAGGGGAAAGCCAGGGCACTCCCAGGGACATTTAGGGGACAGCCAGGGCACTCCAGGGACACCCAGGGCACCTCCAGGGACACCTAGGGGACAGCCAGGGCACCCCCAGGGACACCTAGGGGACAGCCAGGGCATCCCCAGGGACACCCAGGTCACCCCCAGAGACACCTAGGGGACAGCCAGGGCACCCCCAGGGACACCTAGGGGACAGGCAGGGCACCCCCAAGGCACCCCAGGGACACCCAGGGCTCTCCCAGGGACACCAAGGGGACAGCCAGGGCACCCCAGGGACACCAAGGGGACAGCCAGGGCACCCCCAGGGACACCTAGGGGACAGCCAGGGCACGCCAGGGACACCCAGGGCACCCCCTGGAACACCAAGGGGACAGACAGGGCACCCCCAGGGACACCTAGGGGATAGCCAGCGCCCCTCCAGGGACACCCAGGGCAACCCCAGGGACACCTAGGGGACAGGCAGGGAACCGCCAGGGACACCTAGGGGACAGGCAGGGCACCCCCAGGGACACTGACGGGACAGCCAGGGCACCCCCAGAGACCCCTAGGGGACAGCCAGGGCACCCCAGGGACACCCAGGGCACCCCCAGGGACACCAAGGGGACAGCCAGGGCACCCCAGGGACACCCAGGGCAACCCCAGGGACACCTAGGGGACAGACAGGGCACCCTAAAGACAGCCAGGGCACCCCCAGGGACACATAGGGGACAGGCAGGGCACCCCCAGGGACACCTAGGGGACAGCCAGGGCACCCCCAGGGACATTTAGGGGACAGACAGGGCACTCCAGGGACACCCAGGGCACCCCCAGGGACACCTAGGGGACAGGCCGAGCACCCCCACGGACACCTAGGGGACAGGCAGGGCACCCCCAGGGACACTGACGGGACAGCCAGGGCACCCGCAGAGACCCCTAGGGGACAGCCAGGGCACTCCCAGGGACACTCTGGGCACCCACTGGGACACCTTGAAGACAGCCAGGGCACCTCAGGGACATCCAGGGCACCCCCAGGGACACCTAGGGGACAGCCAGGGCACCCTAGGCACACCCAGGGCACCCCCAGGGACACCGAGGGCACAGCCATGCCACCCTAGGGACAGCCAGGGCACCCCCAAGGACACCTAAGGGACACGCAGGGAACCCCCAGGGACACCTAGGGGACAGCCAGGGCACCCCAGGGACAGCGAGGGCACCCCCAGGGACACCTAGGGGACAGCCAGGGCAGCCCAGGGACACTCAGGGCACCCCCAGGGAAACCTAGGGGACAGCCAGCGAACCCCAGCGACAAGTTCGGGACAGCCAGGGAACCCCACTGACACCCTGTGCACCCCCAGGGACACCCAGGGCCCCCCCAGGGACACCTAGGGGACAGCCAGGGCACCCTAGGGACACCTTAGCCACCCCCAGGGACACCTAGGGGACAGCCAGGGAACCCGAGGGACAGCCAGGGAACCCCCAGGGACACCTAGAGGACAGGAAGGGCACCCCGAGGGACACCTAGGGGACAGCCAGGGCCCCCCCAGGGACACCAAGGGGACAGCCAGGGCACACCAGGGACAGCCAGGGCCCCCCCAGGGACACCTAGGGGATAGCCAGCGCCCCTCCAGGGACACCCAGGGCACCCCCAGGGACATCTAGGGGACAGGCAGGGCACCCCCAGGGACACCGAGGGGAAAGCCAGGGCACCCCCAGGGACGCCTAGGGGAAGGCAGGACACCCTCAGTGACACCTAGAGGACAGCCAGGGCACCCCCAGGGACATTTAGGGGACAGCCAGGGCACTCCAGGGACACCCAGGGAACCCCCAGGGACACCTAGGGGACAGGCAGGGAACCCCCAGGGACACCTAGGGGACAGGCAGGGCACCCCCAGGGACACTGACGGGACAGCCAGGGCACCCCCAGACAACCCTAGGGGACAGCCAGGGCACCCCAGGGACACCCAGGGCACCCCCAGGGACACCAAGGGGACAGACAGGGCACCCCCAGGGACACCCAGGGCACCCCGAACGACACCTAGGGGACAGGCAGGGCACACCCAGGGACACCTAGGGGACAGCCAGGGCACCCTAAAGACAGCTAGGTCACCCCCAGGGACACCTAGGGGACAGGCAGGGCACCCCCAGGGACACCGAGGGGAAAGCCAGGGCACCCCCAGGGACACCTAGAGGACAGGCAGGGCACCCCCAGGGCACCCCAGGGACACCCAGGGACACCTAGGGGACAGCCAGGGCATCCCCAGGGACACCCAGGTCACCCCCGGGGACACCTAGGGGACAGCCAGGGCACCCCAAGAACACCCAGGGCACCCCCAGGGACACCTAGGGGACAGCCACGGCACACTAGGGACAGCCAGGGCACCCCCAGGGACACCGAGGGGACAGCCCGGGCACCCCCAGAGACACCGAGGGCACAGCCAGGGCACCCTGGGGACACCCAGGGACACCTAGGGGACAGGTAGGGCACCCCCTAGGCACCCCAGGGACACCCAGGGCTCTCCCAGGGACACCAAGGGGACAGCCAGGGCACCCCAGGGACACCAAGGGGACAGCCAGGGCACCCCCAGGGACACCTAGGGGACAGCCAGGGCACGCCAGGGACACCCAGGGCACCCCCTGGGACACCAAGGGGACAGACAGGGCACCCCCAGGGACACCTAGGGGACAGCCAGGGCACCCCCAGGGACATTTAGGGGACAGCTAGGGCACTCCAGGGACACCCAGGGCACCCCCAGGGACATTTAGGTGACAGCGAGGGCACTCCAGGGACACCCAGGGAACCCCCATGGACACCTAGGGGACAGGCAGGGAACCCCCAGGGACACCTAGGGGACAGCCAGAGCACCCCCAGGGACACCCAGGGCACCCCAGGGACCCCAAGGGGACAGCCAGGGCACCACCAG
Source organism: Chamaea fasciata (assembly GCF_029207755.1). Classification (NCBI taxonomy): domain Eukaryota; kingdom Metazoa; phylum Chordata; class Aves; order Passeriformes; family Sylviidae; genus Chamaea; species Chamaea fasciata. The sequence goes on from NW_027094667.1 coordinate 30,777, forward strand.
GGACACCTAGGGGACAGCCAGGGCACCCCAGGGACACCCAGGGCACCCCCAGGGACACCTAGGGGACAGCAAGGGCACCCCCAGGGTCACCCAGGGCACCCCCAGGGTCACGTAGAGGATAGCCAGGGCACCCCAGGGATACCCTGGGCGCCCTCAGGGACACCTAGGGGACAGCCAGGGCACCCCCAGGGACACCCAGGGCACCCCCAGGGACACCTAGGGGACAGGCAGGGCACCCACAGAGACCCCTAGGAGATAGACAGGGCACCCAAGGGACAGCCATGGCACCCCCAGGGACACCGAGGGGACAGGCAGGGAACCCTAGGGACAGCCAGGGCACCCCCAGGGACACCGAGGGCACAGCCAGGGCACCCCCAGGGACACCGAGAAGACAGGCAGGGCACCCCCAGGGACACCTTGGTGTCAGCCAGGGCACCCCAGGGACAGCCAGGGCACCCCCAAGGACACTTAGGGGACAGCCAGGGCACCCCAGGGACGGCGAGGGCACCCCCAGGGACACCCAGGGCACCCCCAGCGACACCTAGGGGACAGCCAGGGCACCCCCAGGGACAGCCAGGGCACCCCCAGGGACGCCTAGGGGAGAGGCAGGGCACCCCCAGGGACGCCTAGGGGACAGCCAGGGCACCCCCAGGGACACCTAGGGGACAGCCAGGGCACTCCAGGGACAGCCAGGTCACCCCCAGGGACACCTAGGGGACAGCCAGGGCACCCCCAGGGACACCTAGGGGACAGCCAGGGCACTCCAGGGACAGCCAGGTCACCCCCAGGGACACCTAGGGGACAGCCAGGGCAACCCGAGGGACACCAGCGCACCCCAAGGGACACCTAGGTGACAGCCAGGGCACCCTAGGGACAGCCAGGGCACCCCAAGGGACCCCTAGGGCACAGCCAGGGCACGCCAAGGACAGCTAGGGCACCCCCAGGGACACCAAGGGGACATCCAGAGCACCCCAGGGACAGCCAGGGCACCCCCAGGGACACCGAAGGAACACCCTGGGCACCCCCAGGGGCACCTAGGGGACAGGCAGGGCATTCCCAGGGACACTGACGGGACAGCCAGGGCACCCCCAGAGACCCCTAGGGGACAGCCAGGGCACTCCCAGGGACACTCTGGGCACCCACAGGGACACCTAGGGGAAACAGGGCACACCAGGGACACCCAGGGCACCCCCAGAGACACCTAGGGGACCTCCAGGGCACCCCCAGGGACACCCAGGGCACCCCCAGGGCCAGCTAGGGGACAGCCAGGGCACCCCAGGGACAGCCAGGGCCCCCCCAGGGACACCTAGGGGACAGCCAGGGCACCCCAGGCACACCCAGGGCTCCCCCAGGGACACCTAGGGGACAGCCAGGGCAACCCCAGGGACACCTAGGGGACAGCCAGGGCACCCCCAGTGACACCTAGGGGACAGCCAGGGCACCCACAGGGACACGTTGAAGACAGCCAGGGCACCTCAGGGACATCCAGGGCACCCCCAGGGACACCTAGGGGACAGCCAGGGCACCCTAGGGACCGCCAGGGCACCCCCAGGGACACCCAAGGCACCCCCAGGGACACGAAGGGGACAGCCAGGGCACCCCCAGGGACACCTAGGGGACAGCCAGGGCACCCCAGGGACACGCAGGGCACCCCCAGGGACACCTAGAGGACAGCCAGGGCACCCCCAGTGACACCTAGGGGACAGCCAGGGTCCCCCAGGGACACCCAGGGCACCCCCAGGGACACCTAGGGAACAGCCAGGGCATCCCCAGGGACACCGAGGGCACCCCCAGGGACACCTAGGGGACAGCCAGGGCACCCCCAGGGACACCTAGGGGACAGCCAGGGCACCCCCAGGGACACTTAGGGGACAGCCAGGGCACTCCAGAGACAGCCAGGGCACCCCCAGGGACACCAAGGGCACAGCCAGGGCACCCTAGGGACACCCAGCGCACCCCCAGGGACACCTAGGGGACAGCCAGGGCGTCCCCAGGGACACCCAGGGCACCCCCAGGGACACCTAGAGGACAGCCAGGGCATTCCCAGGGACACCTAGGGGACAGGCAGGGCAACCCCAGGGACACCTAGGGGACAGCCAGGGCACACCCAGGGACAACTAGGGGACAGCCAGGGCACTCCAGGGAAACCCAGGGCACCCCCAGGGACACCTAGGGGACAGGCCGAGCACCCCCACGGACACCTAGGGGACAGGCAGGGCACCCCCAGGGACACTGACGGGACAGCCAGGGCACCCGCAGAGACCCCTAGGGGACAGCCAGGGCACTCCCAGGGACACTCTGGGCACCCACTGGGACACCTTGAAGACAGCCAGGGCACCTCAGGGACATCCAGGGCACCCCCAGGGACACCTAGGGGACAGCCAGGGCACCCTAGGCACACCCAGGGCACCCCCAGGGACACCGAGGGCACAGCCATGCCACCCTAGGGACAGCCAGGGCACCCCCAAGGACACCTAAGGGACACGCAGGGAACCCCCAGGGACACCTAGGGGACAGCCAGGGCATCCCCAGGGACACCCAGGGCACCCCCAGGGACACCAAGGGGACAGCAAGGGCACCCCCAGGGACACCTAAGGGACACCCTGGGCAACACCAGGGACACCAAGGGGACGCCCAGGGACACCTAGGGGACAGGCAGGGCACCCCCAGGGACACCGAGGGGAAAGCCAGGGCACCCCCAGGGACGCCTAGGGGAAGGCAGGACACCCTCAGTGACACCTAGGGGACAGCCAGGGCACCCCCAGGGACACCTAGGGGACAGCCAGGGCACTCCAGAGACAGCCAGGGCACCCCCAGGGACACCTAGGGGACAGACAGGGCACCCGAGGGACAGCCAGAGCACCCCCAGGGACACCAAGGGCACAGCCAGGGCACCCTAGGGACACCCAGCGCACCCCAAGGGACACCTAGGGAACAGCCAGGGCATCCCCAGGGACACCCAGGGCACCCCCAGGGACACCTAGAGGACAGCCAGGGCATCCCCCGGGACACCTAGGGGACAGGCAGGGCACCCCCAGGGACACCTAGGGGACAGCCAGGGCCCCCCCAGGGACAACTAGGGGACAGCCAGGGCACCCCAGGGACACCCAGGTCACTCCCAGGGACACTTAGGGGACAGCCAGGGCACCCCCAGGGACACCTAGGGGACAGCCAGGGCACCCCAGGCACACCCAGGGCACCCCCAGGGACACCTAGGGGACAGCCAGGGCACCCTAGGCACACCCAGAGCACCCCCAGGGACACCTAGGGGACAGCCAGGGCACCCTAGGGACAGCCAGGGCACCCCCAGGGACACCGAGGGCACAGCCATGCCACCCTAGGGACAGCCAGGGCACCCCCAAGGACACCTAAGGGACACGCAGGGAACCCCCAGGGACACCTAGGGGACAGCCAGGGCATCCCCAGGGACACCCAGGGCACCCCCAGGGACACCAAGGGGACAGCAAGGGAACCCCCAGGGACACCTAAGGGACACCCTGGGCACCCCCAGGGACACCAAGGGGACGCCCAGGGACACCTAGGGGACAGCCAGGGCACCCCAGGGACAGCGAGGGCACCCCCAGGGACACCTAGGGGACAGCCAGGGCAGCCCAGGGACACTCAGGGCACCCCCAGGGAAACCTAGGGGACAGCCAGCGAACCCCAGCGACAAGTTCGGGACAGCCAGGGAACCCCACTGACACCCTGTGCACCCCCAGGGACACCCAGGGCCCCCCCAGGGACACCTAGGGGACAGCCAGGGCACCCTAAAGACAGCTAGGTCACCCCCAGGGACACCTAGGGGACAGGCAGGGCACCCCCAGGGACACCGAGGGGAAAGCCAGGGCACCCCCAGGGACACCTAGAGGACAGGCAGGGCACCCCCAGGGCACCCCAGGGACACCCAGGGACACCTAGGGGACAGCCAGGGCATCCCCAGGGACACCCAGGTCACCCCCGGGGACACCTAGGGGACAGCCAGGGCACCCCAGGAACACCCAGGGCACCCCCAGGGACACCTAGGGGACAGCCACGGCACACTAGGGACAGCCAGGGCACCCCCAGGGACACCGAGGGGACAGCCCGGGCACCCCCAGAGACACCGAGGGCACAGCCAGGGCACCCTGGGGACACCCAGGGACACCAAGGGGACAGCCAGGGCACCCCAGGGACACCAAGGGGACAGCCAGGGCACCCCCAGGGACACCTAGGGGACAGCCAGGGCACGCCAGGGACACCCAGGGCACCCCCTGGGACACCAAGGGGACAGACAGGGCACCCCCAGGGACACCTAGGGGACAGCCAGGGCACCCCCAGGGACATTTAGGGGACAGCTAGGGCACTCCAGGGACACCCAGGGCACCCCCAGGGACATTTAGGTGACAGCGAGGGCACTCCAGGGACACCCAGGGAACCCCCATGGACACCTAGGGGACAGGCAGGGAACCCCCAGGGACACCTAGGGGACAGCCAGAGCACCCCCAGGGACACCCAGGGCACCCCAGGGACCCCAAGGGGACAGCCAGGGCACCACCAGGGACACCTAGGGGACAGCCAGGGCACCCCAGGGACACCCAGGGCACCCCCAGGGACACCTAGGGGACAGCAAGGGCACCCCCAGGGTCACCCAGGGCACCCCCAGGGTCACGTAGAGGATAGCCAGGGCACCCCAGGGATACCCTGGGCGCCCTCAGGGACACCTAGGGGACAGCCAGGGCACCCCCAGGGACACCCAGGGCACCCCCAGGGACACCTAGGGGACAGGCAGGGCACCCACAGAGACCCCTAGGAGATAGACAGGGCACCCAAGGGACAGCCATGGCACCCCCAGGGACACCGAGGGGACAGGCAGGGAACCCTAGGGACAGCCAGGGCACCCCCAGGGACACCGAGGGCACAGCCAGGGCACCCCCAGGGACACCGAGAAGACAGGCAGGGCACCCCCAGGGACACCTTGGTGTCAGCCAGGGCACCCCAGGGACAGCCAGGGCACCCCCAAGGACACCTAGGGGACAGCCAGGGCACCCCAGGGACGGCGAGGGCACCCCCAGGGACACCCAGGGCACCCCCAGCGACACCTAGGGGACAGCCAGGGCACCCCCAGGGACAGCCAGGGCACCCCCAGGGACGCCTAGGGGAGAGGCAGGGCACCCCCAGGGACGCCTAGGGGACAGCCAGGGCACCCCCAGGGACACCTAGGGGACAGCCAGGGCACTCCAGGGACAGCCAGGTCACCCCCAGGGACACCTAGGGGACAGCCAGGGCACCCCCAGGGACACCTAGGGGACAGCCAGGGCACTCCAGGGACAGCCAGGTCACCCCCAGGGACACCTAGGGGACAGCCAGGGCAACCCAAGGGACACCAGCGCACCCCAAGGGACACCTAGGTGACAGCCAGGGCACCCTAGGGACAGCCAGGGCACCCCAAGGGACCCCTAGGGCACAGCCAGGGCACGCCAAGGACAGCTAGGGCACCCCCAGGGACACCAAGGGGACATCCAGAGCACCCCAGGGACAGCCAGGGCACCCCCAGGGACACCGAAGGAACACCCTGGGCACCCCCAGGGACACCAAGGGGACTACCAGGGACACCTAGGGGACAGGCAGGGCATTCCCAGGGACACTGACGGGACAGCCAGGGCACCCCCAGAGACCCCTAGGGGACAGCCAGGGCACTCCCAGGGACACTCTGGGCACCCACAGGGACACCTAGGGGAAACAGGGCACACCAGGGACACCCAGGGCACCCCCAGAGACACCTAGGGGACCTCCAGGGCACCCCCAGGGACACCCAGGGCACCCCCAGGGCCAGCTAGGGGACAGCCAGGGCACCCCAGGGACAGCCAGGGCCCCCCCAGGGACACCTAGGGGACAGCCAGGGCACCCCAGGCACACCCAGGGCTCCCCCAGGGACACCTAGGGGACAGCCAGGGCAACCCCAGGGACACCTAGGGGACAGCCAGGGCACCCCCAGTGACACCTAGGGGACAGCCAGGGCACCCACAGGGACACGTTGAAGACAGCCAGGGCACCTCAGGGACATCCAGGGCACCCCCAGGGACACCTAGGGGACAGCCAGGGCACCCTAGGGACCGCCAGGGCACCCCCAGGGACACCCAAGGCACCCCCAGGGACACGAAGGGGACAGCCAGGGCACCCCCAGGGACACCTAGGGGACAGCCAGGGCACCCCAGGGACACGCAGGGCACCCCCAGGGACACCTAGAGGACAGCCAGGGCACCCCCAGTGACACCTAGGGGACAGCCAGGGTCCCCCAGGGACACCCAGGGCACCCCCAGGGACACCTAGGGAACAGCCAGGGCATCCCCAGGGACACCGAGGGCACCCCCAGGGACACCTAGGGGACAGCCAGGGCACCCCCAGGGACACCTAGTGGACAGCCAGGGCACCCCCAGGGACACTTAGGGGACAGCCAGGGCACTCCAGAGACAGCCAGGGCACCCCCAGGGACACCAAGGGCACAGCCAGGGCACCCTAGGGACACCCAGCGCACCCCCAGGGACACCTAGGGGACAGCCAGGGCATCCCCAGGGACACCCAGGGCACCCCCAGGGACACCTAGAGGACAGCCAGGGCATTCCCAGGGACACCTAGGGGACAGGCAGGGCACCCCCAGGGACACCTAGGGGACAGCCAGGGCACACCCAGGGACAACTAGGGGACAGCCAGGGCACTCCAGGGAAACCCAGGGCACCCCCAGGGACACCTAGGGGACAGCCAGGGCACCCTAGGGACAGCCAGGGCACCCCGAGGGACACCTAAGTGACAGCCAGGGCACCCCAGGGACGTCGAGGGACAGCCAGGAACCCCCTGGGACAGCCAGCTCACCCCCACGGCCGCCTCCACCTCCAGGAGCTATCAAAACCCTCCTCAGGTTCTTTGATGCCTCAAATGGGCCGCCCAAACCTCCGGAATACCCCCCAAAGCACCCAAAGCAGCCCCCAGGACGCCCCCCAGACCCCCCACAACCCAAAAACCCCCTCCCCGACAACTCAGGACCCCCAGGATCCCCCCAAATCCGCGCCCCCCTCACCCTGAGGTCCCGTTTGAGCCGCTCCACGTTGCGGACAGGCACCAGCTCATCAAGCCCCAAGCACCAACACCTGCGGGACTGGGATGGACTGACAGCACTGGGAGGGTGACCAGAGAAACCTGGGATGGACAAAGAGTGGACTGGGATGAACTGGGATGAACTGGCAGGCGTGTGGGGGTCCATGGTGGCCACTCGGTGCCTTACTGGTCTATACTGGGATGGGTCGGATGGCCCCAGGGGAGGGGGTGAGGCCACAATGGTCCAGACTGGGAGGGGTGTCACCATGGCGACGGAGGCGGAGTCGAGGATACGAGCCAGGCAAGGACACCAAGGGGACAGCCAGGGCAACCCAGGGACACCAGGGCCCCCCCAGAGACACCTAGGGGACAGCCAGGGAACCCCAGGGACACCCTGTGCAGCCCCAGGGATACCTAGGGGACAGCCAGGGCCCATCCCGGGACACCTAGGGGACAGCCAGGGAACCCCAGGGACACCCTGTGCACGCCCAGGGACACCCAGGGCACACCCAGGGACACCTAGAGGACAGCCAGGGCACCCTAGGGACAGCCAGGGCCCCCCCAGGGACACCCAGGGCACCCCCAGGGACACCTAGGGAACAGCCAGGGCATCCCCAGGGACACCCAGGGCACCCCCAGGGACACCTAGAGGACAGCCAGGGCACCCCCAGGGACACCTAGGGGACAGCCAGGGCACCCCCAGGGACACTTAGGGGACAGCCAGGGCACTCCAGAGACAGCCAGGGCACCCCCAGGGACACCAAGGGCACAGCCAGGGCACCCTAGGGACACCCAGCGCACCCCCAGGGACACCTAGGGGACAGCCAGGGCATCCCCAGGGACACCCAGGGCACCCCCAGGGACACCTAGAGGACAGCCAGGGCATTCCCAGGGACACCTAGGGGACAGGCAGGGCACCCCCAGGGACACCTAGGGGACAGCCAGGGCACACCCAGGGACAACTAGGGGACAGCCAGGGCACTCCAGGGAAACCCAGGGCACCCCCAGGGACACCTAGGGGACAGCCAGGGCACTCCCAGGGACATCTAGAAGACAGCCAGGGCAACCCCAGGGACACCCAGGGGACAGCCAGGGCACCCCCAGGGACACCTAGGGGACAGCCAGGGCACCCGAGGGACAGCCAGAGCACCCCCAGGGACACCAAGGGCACAGCCAGGGCACCGTAGGGACAGCCAGGGCAACGCCAGGGTCACCTAGGGGACAGCCAGGGCATCCCCAGGGACACCCTGTGCACCCCCAGGGATACCTAGGGGACAGCCAGGGCCCATTCCGGGACACCTAGGGGACAGCCAGGGAACCCCAGGGACACCCTGTGCACGCCCAGGGACACCCAGGGCACACCCAGGGACACCTAGGGGACAGCCAGGGCACCCTAGGGACAGCCAGGGCACCCCCAGGGACACCGAGGGCACAGCCAGGGCACCCCCAGGGACACCGAGAGGACAGGCAGGGCACCCCCAGGGACACCATGGGGACAGCCAGGGCACTCCAGGGAGAGCCAGGTCACCCCCAGGGACACCTAGGGGACAGCCAGGGCAACCCGAGGGACACCAGCGCACCCCAAGGGACACCTAGGTGACAGCCAGGGCACCCTAGGGACAGCCAGGGCACCCCAAGGGACCCCTAGGGCACAGCCAGGGCACGCCAGGGACAGCTAGGGCACCCCCAGGGACACCAAGGGGACATCCAGAGCACCCCAGGGACAGCGAGGCACCCCCAGGGACACCGAAGGAACACCCTGGGCACCCCCAGGGACACCAAGGGGACCCCCAGGGACACCTAGGGGACAGGCAGGGCATTCCCAGGGACACTGACGGGACAGCCAGGGCACCCCCAGAGACCCCTAGGGGACAGCCAGGGCACTCCCAGGGACACTCTGGGCACCCACAGGGACACCTAGGGGAACCAGGGCACACCAGGGACACCCAGGGCACCCCCAGGGACACCTAGGGGACCTCCAGGGCACCCCCAGGGACACCCAGGGCACCCCCAGGGCCACCTAGGGGACAGCCAGGGCACCCCAGGGACAGCCAGGGCCCCCCCAGGGACACCTAGGGGACAGCCAGGGCACCCCAGGCACACCCAGGGCTCCCCCAGGGACACCTAGGGGACAGCCAGGGCACCCCCAGGGACACCGAGGTCACCCCGAGGGACACCTAGGGCACCCCCAGAGACACCGAAGGCACAGCCAGGGCACCCTAGCGACAGCCAGGGCAACCCCAGGGACACCTAGGGGACAGCCAGGGCACCCCCAGTGACACCTAGGGGACAGCCAGGGCACCCACAGGGACATTTTGAAGACAGCCAGGGCACCTCAGGGACATCCAGGGCACCCCCAGGGACACCTAGGGGACAGCCAGGACACCCTAGGGACCGCCAGGGCACCCCCAGGGACACCCAAGGCACCCCCATGGACACGAAGGGGACAGCCAGGGCACCCCCAGGGACACCTAGGGGACAGCCAGGGCACCCCAGGGACACGCAGGGCACCCCCAGGGACACCTAGAGGACAGCCAGGGCACCCCCAGTGACACCTAGGGGACAGCCAGGGCCCCCCCAGGGCCACCCAGGGCACCCCCAGGGACACCTAGGGAACAGCCAGGGCATCCCCAGGGACACCCAGGGCACCCCCAGGGACACCTAGAGGACAGCCAGGGCACCCCCAGTGACACCTAGGGGACAGCCAGGGCACCCCCAGGGACACTTAGGGGACAGCCAGGGCACTCCAGAGACAGCCAGGGCACCCCCAGGGACACCAGGGGCACAGCCAGGGCACCCTAGGGACACCCAGCGCACCCCCAGGGACACCTAGGGGACAGCCAGGGCATCCCCAGGGACACCCAGGGCACCCCCAGGGACACCTAGAGGACAGCCAGGGCATTCCCAGGGACACCTAGGGGACAGGCAGGGCACCCCCAGGGACACCTAGGGGACAGCCAGGGCACACCCAGGGACAACTAGGGGACAGCCAGGGCACTCCAGGGAAACCCAGGGCACCCCCAGGGAGACCTATGGGACAGCCAGGGCACCCTAAAGACAGCCAGGGCACCCCCAGGGAAACCTAGGGGACAGGCAGGGCACCCCCAGGGACACCGAGGGGAAAGCCAGGGCACCCCCAGGGACATTTTGGGGACAGCCAGGGCACTCCAGGGACACCCAGGGCACCCCCAGGGACACCTAGGGGACAGGCCGGGCACCCCCAGGGACACCTAGGGGACAGGCAGGGCACCCCCAGGGACACTGACGGGACAGCCAGGGCACCCCCAGGGACACCTAGGGGACAGCCAGGGCACCCCAGGGACAGCCAGGGCACCCCCAGGGACGCCTAGGGGACAGCCAGGGCCCCCCCAGGGACACCTAGGGGACAGCCAGGGCACCCCAGGGACACCCAGGGCACCCCCAGGGACACCTAGAGAACAGCCAGGGCAGCCCCAGGGACACCTAGGAGACAGCCAGGGCACGCCAGGGACACCTAGGGCACCCTCAGGGACCCCTAGGGGAGAGCCAGGGCACCCCCAGGGACACTGAGGGGACAGCCATGGCACCCCAGGGACACCTAGGGCACAGCCAGGGCACCCTAGGGACAGCCAGGGCAGCCCAGGGACACCTGCGGGACAGCCAGGGCACCCTCTGGGACACCAAGGACAGCCAGGGCACCCCAAGGACAGCCAGGGCAGCCCAGGGACACCTAGGGGACAGGCAGGGCACCCCAGAGCAGCCCAGGGACACCCCGGGTACCCCAGGGACACGTAGGGGACCTCCCGGGCACTCCAGGGACACCCAGGGCCTCCCCAGGGACACCTAGGGGACAGCCAGGGCCCCCCCAGGGACACCTAGGGGACAGCCAGGTCTACCCAGGGACACCCAGGGCACCCCCAGGGACACCGAGGGGACAGCCAGGGCACCCTAGGGACAGCCATGGCACCCCCAGAGACACCGAGGGCAAAGCCAGGGCACCCTAGGGACAGCCAGGGCACCCCCAGGGACACGGAGGGGACAGCCAGGGCACCCCCAGGGACACCTAGGGCAAGGCAGGACACCCCCAGGGACACCTAGGGGACAGGCAGGGCACCTCCAGGGACAGCCAGGGTACCCCCAGGGACACCTAGGGACAGTCAGGGCACCCCAGGGACACCTAGGGGACAGCCAGGGCACCCTAGGGACAGCCAGGGCACCCCGAGGGACACCTAAGTGACAGCCAGGGCACCCCAGGGACATCGAGGGACAGCCAGGAACCCCCTGGGACAGCCAGCTCACCCCCACAGCCGCCTCCACCTCCAGGAGCTATCAAAACCCTCCTCAGGTTCTTTGATGCCTCAAATGGGCCGCCCAAACCTCCCGAATACCCCCCAAAGCACCCAAAGCAGCCCCCAGGACGCCCCCCAGACCCCCCACAACCCAAAAACCCCCTCCCCGACAACTCAGGACCCCCAGGATCCCCCCAAATCCGCGCCCCCCTCACCCTGAGGTCCCGTTTGAGCCGCTCCACGTTGCGGACAGGCACCAGCTCATCAAGCCCCAAGCACCAACACCTGCGGGACTGGGATGGACTGAGAGCACTGGGAGGGTGACCAGAGAAACCTGGGATGGACAAAGAGTGGACTGGGATGAACTGGGATGAACTGGCAGGCGTGTGGGGGTCCATGGTGGCCACTCGGTTCCTTACTGGTCTATACTGAGATGGGTCGGATGGCCCCAGGGGAGGGGGTGAGGCCACAATGGTCCAGACTGGGAGGGGAGTCACCATGGCGCCGGAGGCGGAGTCGAGGATACGAGACAGGCAAGGACACCTAGGGGACAGCCAGGGCAACCCAGGGACACCAGGGCCCCCCCAGAGACACCTAGGGGACAGCCAGGGAACCCCAGGGACACCCTGTGCACCCCCAGGGACACCTAGGGGACAGCCAGGGCCCATCCCGGGACACCTAGGGGACAGCCAGGGAACCCCAGGGACACCCTGTGCACGCCCAGGGACACCCAGGGAACACCCAGGGACACCTAGGGGACAGCCAGGGCACCCTAGGGACAGCCAGGGCACCCCCAGGGACACCAAAAGCACAGCCAGGGCACCCCCAGGGACACCGAGAGGACAGGCAGGGCACCCCCAGGGACACCTTGGGGACAGCCAGGGCACCCCAGGGACAGCCAGGGCACCCCCAAGGACACCTAGGGGACCTCCAGGGCACCCCCAGGGACACCCAGGGCAATCCCAGGGCCACCTAGGGGACAGCCAGGGCACCCCCAGGGACACCCAGGGCACCCCCAGGGACACCTAGGGGACAGCCAGGGCACCCCCAGGGACACCTAGGGGAGAGGCAGGGCACCCCCAGGGACACCTAGGGGACAGCCAGGGCACTCCAGGGACTGCCAGGGCACCCCCAGGGACACCTAGGGGACAGCCAGGACACCCTAGGGACAGCCTGGGCACCCCCAAGGACACCAAGGGCACAGCCAGGGCACCCTCTGGGCACCCGAAGGACAGTCAGGGCACCCCCAAGGACACCTAGGGGAAAGGCAGGGTACCCCCAGGGACACCGAGGGGACACCCAGAGCACCCCCAGGGACACGTAGAGGACAGCCATGGAACCCCAGGGACAGCCAGGGCACCCCCAGGGACAGCTAGGGGAAAGACAGGGCACCCCAGGGACACCCAGGGCACCTCCAGGGACACCTACGGGACAGCAAGGGCACCCCCAGGGACATCCTGGGCACGCCCAGGGACACCGAGGGGACAGCCAGGGCACCCCCAGGGACACCGAGGGGAAAGCCAGGGCACCCCAGGGACACCCAGGGCACCCCCAGGGACACCTAGGGGACAGCCAGGGCCCCCCCAGGGACACCTAGGGGACAGCCAGGGCACCCCCAGGGACACCGAGGGGAAAGCCAGGGCACCCCAGGGACACCCAGGGCACCCCCAGGGACACTTAGGGGACAGCCAGGGCACCCCCAGAGACACCGAGAGGACAGGCAGGGCACCGCCAGGGACAACTTGGGGACAGCCAGGGCACCCCAGGGACAGCCAGGGCACCACCAGGGACACCTAGGGGACCTCCAGAGCACACCCAGGGACACCCAGGGCACCCCCAGGGACACCTAGGGGACAGCCAGGGCCCCCCCAGGGACACCTAGGGGACAGCCAGGGCACCCCAGGGACACCCAGGGCACCCCCAGGGACACTTAGGGGACAGCCAGGGCACCCCCAGGGACACCTAGGGGACAGCCAGGGCACCCCAGGCACACCCAGGGCACCCCCAGGGACACCTAGGGGACAGCCAGGGCACCCTAGGGACAGCCAGGGCACCCCCAGGGACACCGAGGGCACAGCCATGCCACCCTAGGGACAGCCAGGGCACCCCGAAGGACACCTAGGGGACACGCAGGGACACCAAGGGCACAGCCAGGGCACCCTCAGGGACACCCAGGGCACCCCAAGGGACACCTAGGAGAAAGCCAGGGCACCCCAGGGACACCCAGGGCACTCCGAACGACACCAAGGGGACAGGCAGGGCACACCCAGGGACACCTAGGGGACACCCAGGGCACCCCCAAGGACACCTAGGGGATAGGCAGGGCACCCCAGGGACACCCATGGCACCCCGAACGACACCTAGGGGACAGGCAGGGCACACCCAGGGACACCTAGGGGACAGCCAGGGCACCCTAAAGACAGCTAGGGCACCCCCAGGGACACCTAGGGGACAGCCAGGGCACCCCAGGGACACCCAGGGCAACCCTGGGACACCAAGGGGACAGACAGGGCACCCCCAGGGACACCGAGGGGAAAGCCAGGGCACCCCCAAGGAAACCTAGGGAACACGCAGGGTACCCCCAGGGACAACGAGGGGACAGCCATGGCACCCCCAGGGACACCTAGGGGACAGCCAGGGCACCCTAGGGACAGCCAGGGCACCCCCAGGGACACCAAGGGCACAGCCAGGGAACCCTAGGGACAGCCAGGGCACCCCAAGGGACACCAAGGGCACAGACAGGGCACCCTAGGGACACCAAGGGGACAGCCAGTGCACCCCCAGGGACACCTAGAGGACAGCCAGGGCCTCCCCAGGGACACCAAGGGGACAGCCAGGACACACCAGGGACAGCCAGGGCCCCCCCAGGGACACCTAGGGGATAGCCAGCGCCCCCCCAGGGACACCCAGGGCACCCCCAGGGACATCTAGGGGACAGGCAGTGCACCCCCAGGGACACCGTGGGGAAAGCCAGGGCACCCCCAGGGACGCCTAGGGGAAGGCAGGACACCCTCAGTGACACCTAGGGGACAGCCAGGGCACCCCCAGGGACATTTAGGGGACAGCCAGGGCACTCCAGGGACACCCAGGGAACCCCCAGGGACACCTAGGGGACAGGCAGGGAACCCCCAGGGACACCTAGGGGACAGGCAGGGCACCCCCAGGGACACTGACGGGACAGCCAGGGCACCACCAGAGAACCCTAGGGGACAGCCAGGGCACCCCAGGGACACCCAGGGCACCCCCAGGGACACCAAGGGGACAGCCAGGGCACCCCAGGGACACCCAGGGCACCCCCAGGGACACCTAGGGGACAGGCAGGGCACCCCCAGGGACACCCAGGGCACCCCGAACGACACCTAGGGGACAGGCAGGGCACACCCAGGGAAACCTAGGGGACAGCCAGGGCACCCTAAAGACAGCTAGGTCACCCCCAGGGACACCTAGGGGACAGGCAGGGCACCCCCAGGGACACCGAGGGGAAAGCCAGGGCACCCCCAGGGACACCTAGAGGACAGGCAGGGCACCCCCAGGGCACCCCAGGGACACCCAGGGACACCTAGGGGACAGCCAGGGCATCCCCAGGGACACCCAGGTCACCCCCGGGGACACCTAGGGGACAGCCAGGGCACCCCAGGAACACCCAGGGCACCCCCAGGGACACCTAGGGGACAGCCACGGCACACTAGGGACAGCCAGGGCACCCCCAGGGACACCGAGGGGACAGCCCGGGCACCCCCAGAGACACCGAGGGCACAGCCAGGGCACCCTGGGGACACCCAGGGACACCTAGGGGACAGGCAGGGCACCCCCTAGGCACCCCAGGGACACCCAGGGCTCTCCCAGGGACACCAAGGGGACAGCCAGGGCACCCCAGGGACACCAAGGGGACAGCCAGGGCACCCCCAGGGACACCTAGGGGACAGCCAGGGCACGCCAGGGACACCCAGGGCACCCCCTGGGACACCAAGGGGACAGACAGGGCACCCCCAGGGACACCTAGGGGACAGCCAGGGCACCCCCAGGGACATTTAGGGGACAGCTAGGGCACTCCAGGGACACCCAGGGCACCCCCAGGGACATTTAGGTGACAGCGAGGGCACTCCAGGGACACCCAGGGAACCCCCATGGACACCTAGGGGACAGGCAGGGAACCCCCAGGGACACCTAGGGGACAGCCAGAGCACCCCCAGGGACACCCAGGGCACCCCAGGGACCCCAAGGGGACAGCCAGGGCACCACCAAGGACACCTAGGGGACAGCCAGGGCACCCCAGGGACACCCAGGGCACCCCCAGGGACACCTAGGGGACAGCAAGGGCACCCCCAGGGTCACCCAGGGCACCCCCAGGGTCACGTAGAGGATAGCCAGGGCACCCCAGGGACACCCTGGGCGCCCTCAGGGACACCTAGGGGACAGCCAGGGCACCCCCAGGGACACCCAGGGCACCCCCAGGGACACCTAGGGGACAGGCAGGGCACCCACAGAGACCCCTAGGAGATAGACAGGGCACCCAAGGGACAGCCATGGCACCCCCAGGGACACCGAGGGGACAGGCAGGGAACCCTAGGGACAGCCAGGGCACCCCCAGGGACACCGAGGGCACAGCCAGGGCACCCCCAGGGACACCCAGGGCTCCCCCAGGGACACCTAGGGGACAGCCAGGGCACCCCCAGGGACACCGAGGTCACCCCGAGAGACACCTAGGGCACCCCCAGAGACACCGAAGGCACAGCCAGGGCACCCTAGCGACAGCCAGGGCAACCCCAGGGACACCTAGGGGACAGCCAGGGCACCCCCAGTGACACCTAGGGGACAGCCAGGGCACCCACAGGGACACCTTGAAGACAGCCAGGGCACCTCAGGGACATCCAGGGCACCCCCAGGGACACCTAGGGGACAGCCAGGGCACCCTAGGGACCGCCAGGGCACCCCCAGGGACACCCAAGGCACCCCCAGGGACACGAAGGGGACAGCCAGGGCACCCCCAGGGACACCTAGGGGACAGCCAGGGCACCCCAGGGACACGCAGGGCACCCCCAGGGACACCTAGAGGACAGCCAGGGCACACCCAGTGACACCTAGGGGACAGCCAGGGTCCCCCCAGGGACAACCAGGGCACCCCCAGGGACACCTAGGGGACAGCCAGGGCACCCTAGGGACAGCCAGGGCCCCCCCAGGGACACCCAGGGCACCCCCAGGGACACCTAGGGAACAGCCAGGGCATCCCCAGGGACACCCAGGGCACCCCCAGGGACACCTAGAGGACAGCCAGGGCACCCCCAGTGACACCTAGGGGACAGCCAGGGCACCCCCAGGGACACTTAGGGGACAGCCAGGGCACTCCAGAGACAGCCAGGGCACCCCCAGGGACACCAAGGGCACAGCCAGGGCACCCTAGGGACACCCAGCGCACCCCCAGGGACACCTAGGGGACAGCCAGGGCATCCCCAGGGACACCCAGGGCACCCCCAGGGACACCTAGAGGACAGCCAGGGCATTCCCAGGGACACCTAGGGGTCAGGCAGGGCACCCCCAGGGACACCTAGGGGACAGGCAGGGCACACCCAGGGACAACTAGGGGACAGCCAGGGCACTCCAGGGAAACCCAGGGCACCCCCAGGGACACCTAGGGGACAGCCAGGGCACCCTAGGGACAGCCAGGGCACCCCGAGGGACACCTAAGTGACAGCCAGGGCACCCCAGGGACATCGAGGGACAGCCAGGAACCCCCTGGGACAGCCAGCTCACCCCCACAGCCGCCTCCACCTCCAGGAGCTATCAAAACCCTCCTCAGGTTCTTTGATGCCTCAAATGGGCCGCCCAAACCTCCCGAATACCCCCCAAAGCACCCAAAGCAGCCCCCAGGACGCCCCCCAGACCCCCCACAACCCAAAAACCCCCTCCCCGACAACTCAGGACCCCCAGGATCCCCCCAAATCCGCGCCCCCCTCACCCTGAGGTCCCGTTTGAGCCGCTCCACGTTGCGGACAGGCACCAGCTCATCAAGCCCCAAGCACCAACACCTGCGGGACTGGGATGGACTGAGAGCACTGGGAGGGTGACCAGAGAAACCTGGGATGGACAAAGAGTGGACTGGGATGAACTGGGATGAACTGGCAGGCGTGTGGGGGTCCATGGTGGCCACTCGGTGCCTTACTGGTCTATACTGGGATGGGTCGGATGGCCCCAGGGGAGGGGGGTGAGGCCACAATGGTCCAGACTGGGAGGGGAGTCACCATGGCGCCGGAGGCGGAGTCGAGGATACGAGCCAGGCAAGGACACCAAGGGGACAGCCAGGGCAACCCAGGGACACCAGGGCCCCCCCAGAGACACCTAGGGGACAGCCAGGGAACCCCAGGGACACCCTGTGCAGCCCCAGGGATACCTAGGGGACAGCCAGGGCCCATCCCGGGACACCTAGGGGACAGCCAGGGAACCCCAGGGACACCCTGTGCACGCCCAGGGACACCCAGGGCACACCCAGGGACACCTAGGGGACAGCCAGGGCACCCTAGGGACAGCCAGGGCACCCCCAGGGACACCGAGGGCACAGCCAGGGCACCCCCAGGGACACCGAGAGGACAGGCAGGGCACCCCCAGGGACACCTTGGGGACAGCCAGGGCACCCCAGGGACAGCCAGGGCACCCCCAAGGACACCTAGGGGACCTCCAGGGCACCCCCAGGGACAGCCAGGGCACCCCCAGGGCCACCTAGGGGAGAGCCAGGGCACCCCAGGGACAGCGAGGGCACCCCCAGGGACACCCAGGGCACCCCCAGGGACACCTAGGGGACAGCCAGGGCACCCCCAGGGACACCAAGGGGAGAGGCAGGGCACCCCCAGGGACACCTAGGGGACAGCCAGGGCACCCCCAGGGACACCTAGGGGACAGCCAGGGCACCCCGAGGGACACCAGCGCACCCCAAGGGACACCTAGGTGACAGCCAGGGCACCCTAGGGACAGCCAGGGCAACCCCAGGGACCCCTAGGGCACAGCCAGGGCACGCCAGGGACAGCCAGGCCACCCCCAGGGACACCAAGGGGACATCCAGAGCACCCCAGGGACAGCCAGGGCACCCCCAGGGACACCGAAGGAACACCCTGGGCACCCCCAGGGACACCAAGGGGACCCCCAGGGACACCTAGGTGACAGGCAGGGCATTCCCAGGGACACTGACGGGACAGCCAGGGCACCCCCAGAGACCCCTAGGGGACAGCCAGGGCACTCCCAGGGACATTCTGGGCACCCACAGGGACACCTACGGGACAGCCAGGGCACACCAGGGACAGCCAGGGCACCCCCAGGGACACCTAGGGGACCTCCAGGGCACCCCCAGGGACACCCAGGGCACCCCCAGGGCCACCTAGGGGACAGCCAGGGCACCCCAGGGACAGCCAGGGCCCCCCCAGGGACACCTAGGGGACAGCCAGGGCACCCCAGGCACACCCAGGGCTCCCCCAGGGACACCTAGGGGACAGCCAGGGCACCCCCAGAGACACCGAGGTCACCCCCAGGGACACCTAGGGCACCCCTAGAGACACTGAAGGCACAGCCAGGGCACCCTAGGGACAGCCAGGGCACCCCCAGGGACACCTAGGGGACAGCCAGGGCACTCCCAGGGACATCTAGAAGACAGCCAGGGCAACCCCAGGGACACCCAGGGGACAGCCAGGGCACCCCCAGGGACACCTAGGGGACAGCCAGGGCACTCCAGAGACAGCCAGGACACCCCCAGGGACACCTAAGGGACAGCCAGGGCACCCGAGGGACAGCCAGAGCACCCCCAGGGACACCAAGGGCACAGCCAGGGCACCGTAGGGACAGCCAGGGCAACGCCAGGGTCACCTAGGGGACAGCCAGGGCATCCCCAGGGACACCCTGTGCACCCCCAGGGATACCTAGGGGACAGCCAGGGCCCATCCCGGGACACCTAGGGGGCAGCCAGGGAACCCCAGGGACACCCTGTGCACGCCCAGGGACACCCAGGGCACACCCAGGGACACCTAGGGGACAGCCAGGGCACCCTAGGGACAGCCAGGGCACCCCCAGGGACACCGAGGGCACAGCCAGGGCACCCCCAGGGACACCGAGAGGACAGGCAGGGCACCCCCAGGGACACCATGGGGACAGCCAGGGCACTCCA
Organism: Chamaea fasciata; assembly: GCF_029207755.1. Lineage (NCBI taxonomy): Eukaryota > Metazoa > Chordata > Aves > Passeriformes > Sylviidae > Chamaea > Chamaea fasciata. The sequence continues at coordinate 50,262 of NW_027094667.1, forward strand.
GGGAGAGCCAGGTCACCCCCAGGGACACTTAGGGGACAGCCAGGGCAACCCGAGGGACACCAGCGCACCCCAAGGGACACCTAGGTGACAGCCAGGGCACCCTAGGGACAGCCAGGGCACCCCAAGGGACCCCTAGGGCACAGCCAGGGCACGCCAGGGACAGCTAGGGCACCCCCAGGGACACCAAGGGGACATCCAGAGCACCCCAGGGACAGCGAGGCACCCCCAGGGACACCGAAGGAACACCCTGGGCACCCCCAGGGACACCAAGGGGACCCCCAGGGACACTTAGGGGACAGGCAGGGCATTCCCAGGGACACTGACGGGACAGCCAGGGCACCCCCAGAGACCCCTAGGGGACAGCCAGGGCACTCCCAGGGACACTCTGGGCACCCACAGGGACACCTAGGGGAACCAGGGCACACTAGGGACACCCAGGGCACCCCCAGGGACACCTAGGGGACCTCCAGGGCACCCCCAGGGACACCCAGAGCACCCCCAGGGCCACCTAGGGGACAGCCAGGGCACCCCAGGGACAGCCAGGGCCCCCCCAGGGACACCTAGGGGACAGCCAGGGCACCCCAGGCACACCCAGGGCTCCCCCAGGGACACCTAGGGGACAGCCAGGGCACCCCCAGGGACACCGAGGCCACCCCGAGGGACACCTAGGGCACCCCCAGAGACACCGAAGGCACAGCCAGGGCACCCTAGCGACAGCCAGGGCAACCCCAGGGACACCTAGGGGACAGCCAGGGCACCCCCAGTGACACCTAGGGGACAGCCAGGGCACCCACAGGGACACCTTGAAGACAGCCAGGGCACCTCAGGGACATCCAGGGCACCCCCAGGGACACCTAGGGGACAGCCAGGGCACCCTAGGGACCGCCAGGGCACCCCCAGGGACACCCAAGGCACCCCCACGGACACGAAGGGGACAGCCAGGGCACCCCCAGGGACACCTATGGGACAGCCAGGGCACCCTAGGGAGACGCAGGGCACCCCCAGGGACACCTAGAGGACAGCCAGGGCACCCCCAGTGACACCTAGGGGACAGCCAGGGCCCCCCCAGGGCCACCCAGGGCACCCCCAGGGACACCTAGGGAACAGCCAGGGCATCCCCAGGGACACCCAGGGCACCCCCAGGGACACCTAGAGGACAGCCAGGGCACCCCCAGTGACACCTAGGGGACAGCCAGGGCACCCCCAGGGACACTTAGGGGACAGCCAGGGCACTCCAGAGACAGCCAGGGCACCCCCAGGGACACCAAGGGCACAGCCAGGGCACCCTAGGGACACCCAGCGCACCCCCAGGGACACCTAGGGGACAGCCAGGGCATCCCCAGGGACACCCAGGGCACCCCCAGGGACACCTAGAGGACAGCCAGGGCATTCCCAGGGACACCTAGGGGACAGGCAGGGCACCCCCAGGGACACCTAGGGGACAGCCAGGGCACACCCAGGGACAACTAGGGGACAGCCAGGGCACTCCAGGGAAACCCAGGGCACCCCCAGGGAGACCAATGGGACAGCCAGGGCACCCTAAAGACAGCCAGGGCACCCCCAGGGAAACCTAGGGGACAGGCAGGGCACCCCCAGGGACACCGAGGGGAAAGCCAGGGCACTCCCAGGGACACCTAGGGGAAGGCAGGACACCCCCAGCGACACCTAGGGGACAGCCAGGGCACCCCCAGGGACATTTTGGGGACAGCCAGGGCACTCCAGGGACACCCAGGGCACCCCCAGGGACACCTAGGGGACAGGCCGGGCACCCCCAGGGACACCTAGGGGACAGGCAGGGCACCCCCAGGGACACTGACGGGACAGCCAGGGCACCCCCAGGGACACCTAGGGGACAGCCAGGGCACCCCAGGGACAGCCAGGGCACCCCCAGGGACGCCTAGGGGACAGCCAGGGCCCCCCCAGGGACACCTAGGGGACAGCCAGGGCACCCCAGGGACACCCAGGGCACCCCCAGGGACACCTAGAGAACAGCCAGGGCAGCCCCAGGGACACCTAGGAGACAGCCAGGGCACGCCAGGGACACCTAGGGCACCCTCAGGGACCCCTAGGGGAGAGCCAGGGCACCCCCAGGGACACTGAGGGGACAGCCATGGCACCCCAGGGACACCTAGGGCACAGCCAGGGCACCCTAGGGACAGCCAGGGCAGCCCAGGGACACCTGCGGGACAGCCAGGGCACCCTCTGGGACACCAAGGACAGCCAGGGCACCCCAAGGACAGCCAGGGCAGCCCAGGGACACCTAGGGGACAGGCAGGGCACCCCAGAGCAGCCCAGGGACACCCCGGGTACCCCAGGGACACGTAGGGGACCTCCCGGGCACTCCAGGGACACCCAGGGCCTCCCCAGGGACACCTAGGGGACAGCCAGGGCCCCCCCAGGGACACCTAGGGGACAGCCAGGTCTACCCAGGGACACCCAGGGCACCCCCAGGGACACCGAGGGGACAGCCAGGGCACCCTAGGGACAGCCAGGGCACACCTTGGGACACCTAAGGGACAGCCAGGGTACCCCCAGAGACCCCTAGGGGACAGCCAGGGACCTCCTAGGGACACTCTGGGCACCCCAAGGGACACCTTGGGGTCAGCCAGGGCACCCCAGGGACACCCAGGGCACCCCCAGGGACACGGAGGGGACAGCCAGGGCACCCCCAGGGACACCTAGGGCAAGGCAGGACACCCCCAGGGACACCTAGGGGACAGGCAGGGCACCTCCAGGGACAGCCAGGGTACCCCCAGGGACACCTAGGGACAGTCAGGGCACCCCAGGGACACCTAGGGGACAGCCAGGGCACCCTAGGGACAGCCAGGGCACCCCGAGGGACACCTAAGTGACAGCCAGGGCACCCCAGGGACATCGAGGGACAGCCAGGAACCCCCTGGGACAGCCAGCTCACCCCCACAGCCGCCTCCACCTCCAGGAGCTATCAAAACCCTCCTCAGGTTCTTTGATGCCTCAAATGGGCCGCCCAAGCCTCCCGAATACCCCCCAAAGCACCCAAAGCAGCCCCCAGGACGCCCCCCAGACCCCCCACAACCCAAAAACCCCCTCCACGACAACTCAGGACCCCCAGGATCCCCCCAAATCCGTGCCCCCCTCACCCTGAGGTCCCGTTTGAGCTGCTCCACGTTGCGGACAGGCACCAGCTCATCAAGCCCCAAGCACCAACACCTGCGGGACTGGGATGGACTGAGAGCACTGGGAGGGTGACCAGAGAAACCTGGGATGGACAAAGAGTGGACTGGGATGAACTGGGATGAACTGGCAGGCGTGTGGGGGTCCATGGTGGCCACTCGGTGCCTTACTGGTCTATACTGGGATGGGTCGAATGGCCCCAGGGGAGGGGGTGAGGCCACAATGGTCCAGACTGGGAGGGGAGTCACCATGGCGCCGGAGGCGGAGTCGAGGATACGAGACAGGCAAGGACACCTAGGGGACAGCCAGGGCAACCCAGGGACACCAGGGCCCCCCCAGAGACACCTAGGGGACAGCCAGGGAACCCCAGGGACACCCTGTGCACCCCCAGGGACACCTAGGGGACAGCCACGGCCCATCCCGGGACACCTAGGGGACAGCCAGGAAACCCCAGGGACACCCTGTGCACGCCCAGGGACACCCAGGGAACACCCAGGGACACCTAGGGGACAGCCAGGGCACCCTAGGGACAGCCAGGGCACCCCCAGGGACACCAAAAGCACAGCCAGGGCACCCCCAGGGACACCGAGAGGACAGGCAGGGCACCCCCAGGGACACCTTGGGGACAGCCAGGGCACCCCAGGGACAGCCAGGGCACCCCCAAGGACACCTAGGGGACCTCCAGGGCACCCCCAGGGACACCCAGGGCAATCCCAGGGCCACCTAGGGGACAGCCAGGGCACCCCCAGGGACACCCAGGGCACCCCCAGGGACACCTAGGGGACAGCCAGGGCACCCGCAGGGACACCTAGGGGAGAGGCAGGGCACCCCCAGGGACACCTAGGGGACAGCCAGGGCACCCCCAGGGACACCTAGGGGAGAGGCAGGGCACCCCCAGGGACACCTAGGGGACAGCCAGGGCACTCCAGGGACTGCCAGGGCACCCCCAGGGACACCTAGGGGACAGCCAGGACACCCTAGGGACAGCCTGGGCACCCCCAAGGACACCAAGGGCACAGCCAGGGCACCCTCTGGGCACCCGAAGGACAGTCAGGGCACCCCCAAGGACACCTAGGGGAAAGGCAGGGTACCCCCAGGGACACCGAGGGGACACCCAGAGCACCCCCAGGGACACGTAGAGGACAGCCATGGAACCCCAGGGACAGCCAGGGCACCCCCAGGGACAGCTAGGGGAAAGACAGGGCACCCCAGGGACACCCAGGGCACCTCCAGGGACACCTACGGGACAGCAAGGGCACCCCCAGGGACATCCTGGGCACGCCCAGGGACACCGAGGGGACAGCCAGGGCACCCCCAGGGACACCGAGGGGAAAGCCAGGGCACCCCAGGGACACCCAGGGCACCCCCAGAGACACCTAGGGGACAGCCAGGGCCCCCCCAGGGACACCTAGGGGACAGCCAGGGCACCCCCAGGGACACCGAGGGGAAAGCCAGGGCACCCCAGGGACACCCAGGGCACCCCCAGGGACACTTAGGGGACAGCCAGGGCACCCCCAGAGACACCGAGAGGACAGGCAGGGCACCGCCAGGGACAACTTGGGGACAGCCAGGGCACCCCAGGGACAGCCAGGGCACCACCAGGGACACCTAGGGGACCTCCAGAGCACACCTAGGGACACCCAGGGCACCCCCAGGGACGCCTAGGGGACAGCCAGGGCCCCCCCAGGGACACCTAGGGGACAGCCAGGGCACCCCAGGGACACCCAGGGCACCCCCAGGGACACTTAGGGGACAGCCAGGGCACCCCCAGGGACACCTAGGGGACAGCCAGGGCACCCCAGGCACACCCAGGGCACCCCCAGGGACACCTAGGGGACAGCCAGGGCACCCTAGGGACAGCCAGGGCACCCCCAGGGACACCGAGGGCACAGCCATGCCACCCTAGGGACAGCCAGGACACCCCGAAGGACACCTAGGGGACACGCAGGGACACCAAGGGCACAGCCAGGGCACCCTCAGGGACACCCAGGGCACCCCAAGGGACACCTAGGAGAAAGCCAGGGCACCCCAGGGACACCCAGGGCACCCCAAGGGCCGCCTAGGGGAGAGCCAGGGCACCCCGAGGGACACCTAGGGGACAGCCATGGCACCCCCAGGGACACCTAGAGGACAGGCAGGGCACCCCCAGGGCACCCCAGGGATACCCAGGGCACCCCCAGGGACAGCTAGGGGACAGCCCGAGCACCCCAAGGACAAACAGGGCACCCCCAGGGACACCTAGGGGACAGCCAGGGCACCCCAGGGACACCAAGGGGACAGCCAGGGCACCCCCAGGGAAACCTAGGGGACAGCCAGGGTACCCCAGGGACACCCAGGGCACCCCCAGGGACACCTAGGGGACATTCAGGGAATTCCAGGGACACGTACGGGACAGCCAGGGAACCCCAGGGGCACCCAGGGCACCCCCAGGGACACCTAGAGGACAGGCAGGGCACCCCCAGGGACACCGAGGGGACAGACAGGGCACCCCCAGGGACAACTAGAGGATAGGCAGGGCGCCCCCAGGGAACCCCAGGGACACCCAGGGTACCCCCAGGGACACGGAGAGGACAGCCATGGCACCCCAGGGACAGCCAGGGCACCCCCAGGGACAGCTAGGGGACAGCCAGAGCACCCCAAGGACAGCCAGGGCACCCCCAGGGACACCTAGGGGACAGCCAGGGCACCCCCAGGGACACCTAGGGGACAGCCAAGGCACCCCCAGGGACACACTGGGCCCCCCAGGGACATGTAGGGGACAGCCAGGGCACCCTAGGGACACCCTGGGCACCCCCAGGGACACCTAGGGGACAGCCAGGGCACCCTAGGGACAGCCAGGGCACCCCCAAGACAGGAAGGGGACAGCCAGGGCACCCTCAGGGACACCAAGGGGACAGCCAGGGCACTCCCAGGGACACCCTGGGCACCCCCAGGGAAACCGAGGGGACAGCCAGGGCACCCCAGGGACACCTAGGTGACAGGGAAGGCAACCCCAGGGACACCTTGGGGACAGCCAGGGCACCCCCTGGGCACCCCAAGGACAGTCAGGGCACTCCCAGGGACACCTAGGGGACAGCCAGGGCACTCCCAGAGACCCCTAGGGGACAGCCAGGGCACCCCAGAGACACCCAGGGCACCCCGAACGACACCAAGGGGACAGGCAGGGCACACCCAGGGACACCTAGGGGACACCCAGGGCACCCCCAAGGACACCTAGGGGATAGGCAGGGCACCCCAGGGACACCCATGGCACCCCGAACGACACCTAGGGGACAGGCAGGGCACACCCAGGGACACCTAGGGGACAGGCAGGGCACCCTAAAGACAGCCAGGGCACCCCCAGGGACACCTAGGGGACAGGCAGGGCACCCCCAGGGACACCGAGGAGAAAGCCAGGGCACTCCCAGGGACATTTAGGGGACTGCCAGGGCACTCCAGGGACACCCAGGGCACCCCCAAGGACACCTAGAGGACAGGCAGGGCACCCCCACGGCACCCCAGGGACACCCAGGGACACCTAGGGGACAGCCAGGGCATCCCCAGGGACACCCAGGTCAACCCCAGGGACACCTAGGGGACAGCCAGGGCACCCCAGGCACACACAGGGTACCCCCAGGGACACCTAGGGGACAGCCACGGCACACTAGGGACAGCCTGGGCACCCCCAGGGACACCGAGGGGACAGCCTGGGCACCCCCAGAGACACCGAGGGCACAGCCAGGGCACCCTGGGGACAGCCAGGGCACCCCCAGGGACACCTAGGGGGCAGGCAGGTCACCCCCAGGGACACCTAGGGGACAGCCAGGGCACCCTAGGGACAGCCAGGGCACACCCAGGGACACCTAGGGGACAGGCATGGCACCCCCAGGGACACCTAGGGGACAGGCACGGCACCCCCAGGGCACCCCAGGGACACCCAGGGCTCCCCCAGGGACACCAAGGGGACAGCCAGGGCACCCCAGGGACACCAAGGGCACCCCCTGGGACACCAAGGGGACAGACAGGGCACCCCCAGGGACACCGAGGGGAAAGCCAGGGCACCCCCAGGGACACCTAGGGGAAGGCCGGACACCCCCAGGGACACCTAGGGGACAGCCAGGGCACCCCCAGGGACATTTAAGGGACAGCTAGGGCACTCCAGGGACACCCAGGGCACCCCCAGGGACATTTAGGTGACAGCCAGGGCACTCCAGGGACACCCAGGGAACCCCCAGGGACACCTAGGGGACAGGCCAGGAACCGCCAGGGACACGTAGGGGACAGCCAGGGCACCCCCAGGGACACCCAGGGCACCCCCAGAGACACGAAGGGGACAGGCAGAGAACCCCCAGGGACACCTAGGGGATGGCCAGGGCCCCCCCAGGGACAGCTAGGGGACAGGCAGGGCACCCCCAGTGCACCCCAGGGACACCCAGGGCACCCCCAGGGACACCAAGGGGACAGCCAGAGCACCCCAAGGACAGCCAGGGCACCCACAGGGACACCTAGGGGACAGCCAGGGCACCCCAGGGACACCTAGGGGACAGCCAGGGCAGCCCCAGGGACACCTAGGGGACAGCAAGGGCACCCCCAGGGACACCCAGGGCACCCCCAGGGACACGTAGGGGACAGCCAGGGCACCCCAGGGACACCCAGGGCACCCCCAGGGACACGTAGGGGACAGCCAGGGCACCCCAGGGACACCCTGGGCGCCCCCAGGGACACCTAGGGGACAGCCAGGGCACCCCGAGGGACAGGGAGGGCACCCCCAGGGACACCTAGGGGACAGGCAGGGCACCCCCACAGACCCCTAGGGGACAGACAGGGCACCATAGGGACAGCCATGGCACCCCCAGGGACACCGAGGGGGCAGGCAGGGAACTCTAGGGACAGCCAGGGCACCCCCAGAGACACCGAGGGCACAGCCAGGGCACCATTGGGACAGGCAGGGCACCCCCAGGGACACCTAGGGGACAGGCATGGCACCCCCAGGGACACGTAAAGGACAGGCAGGGCACCCTAGGGACAGCCAGGGCACCCTCTGGGCCTCCTAGGGAACAGCCAGGGCACCCCAGCGACACGTAGGGCACAGCCAGGGCACCCCCAAGGACACCTAGGGGACACGCAGGGTACCCCCAGGGACAACGAGGGGACAGCCATGGCACCCCCAGGGACACCTTGGGGACAGCCAGGGAACCCTAGGGACAGCCAGGGCACTCCCAGGGACACCAAGGGCACAGCCAGGTCACCCTAGGGACAGCCAGGACACCCCCAGGGACACCAAGGGCACAGACAGGGCACCCTAGGGACACCAAGGGGACAGCCAGGGCACCCCCAGGGACACCAAGGGCACGGACAGGGCACCCTAGGGACACCAAGGGGAGAGCCAGGGCACCCTAGGGACAGCCAGGGCACACCCAGGGACACCTAGGGGACAGGCATGGCACCCCCAGGGACACCTAGGGAACAGGCAGGGCACCCCCAGGGCACCCCAGGGACACCCAGGGCTCCCCCAGGGACACCAAGGGGACAGCCAGGGCACCCCCAGGGACACCTAGGGGACAGCCAGGGCACCCCAGGGACACCCAGGGCAACCCTGGGACACCAAGGGGACAGACAGGGCACCCCCAGGGACACCGAGGGGAAAGCCAGGGCACCCCCAAGGAAACCTAGGGAACACGCAGGGTACCCCCAGGGACAACGAGGGGACAGCCATGGCACCCCCAGGGACACCTAGGGGACAGCCAGGGCACCCTAGGGACAGCCAGGGCACCCCCAGGGACACCAAGGGCACAGCCAGGGAACCCTAGGGACAGCCAGGGCACCCCAAGGGACACCAAGGGCACAGACAGGGCAACCTAGGGACACCAAGGGGACAGCCAGGGCACCCCCAGGGACACCTAGGGGACAGGCAGGGCACCCCCAGAGACCCCTAGGGGACAGCCAGGGCCCCCCAGGGACACCCAGGGCACCCCCAGGGACACCTAGCGGACAGCCAGGGCGTCCCCAGGGACACCCAGGGCAACCCCAGGGACACCTAGAGGACAGACAGGGCACCCCAGGCAAACCCACGGCACCCCCAGGGGCACCTAGGGGACAGCCAGGGCACCCCGAGGGACAGCAGGGCACCCCCAGGGACACCTAGGGGACAGCCAGGGCACCCTAGGGACAGCCAGGGCACCCCCAGGGACACCAAGGGCACAGACAGGGCACCCTAGGGACACCAAGGGGACAGCCAGGGCACCCCCAGGGACACCAAGGGCACGGACAGGGCACCCTAGGGACACCAAGGGGAGAGCCAGGGAACCCTAGGGACAGCCAGGGCACACCCAGGGACACCTAGGGGACAGGCATGGCACCCCCAGGGACACCTAGGGAACAGGCAGGGCACCCCCAGGGCACCCCAGGGACACCCAGGGCTCCCCCAGGGACACCAAGGGGACAGCCAGGGCACCCCAGGGACACCAAGGGGACAGCCAGGGCACCCCCAGGGACACCTAGGGGACAGCCAGGGCACCCCAGGGACACCCAGGGCAACCCTGGGACACCAAGGGGACAGACAGGGCACCCCCAGGGACACCGAGGGGAAAGCCAGGGCACCCCCAAGGACACCTAGGGGACACGCAGGGTACCCCCAGGGACAACGAGGGGACAGCCATGGCACCCCCAGGGACACCTAGGGGACAGCCAGGGCACCCTAGGGACAGCCAGGGCACCCCCAGGGACACCAAGGGCACAGCCAGGGAACCCTAGGGACAGCCAGGGCACCCCAAGGGACACCAAGGGCACAGACAGGGCACCCTAGGGACACCAAGGGGACAGCCAGGGCACCCCCAGGGACACCTAGGGGACAGGCAGGGCACCCCCAGAGACCCCAAGGGGACAGCCAGGGCCCGCCAGGGACACCCAGGGCACCCCCAGGGACACCTAGCGGACAGCCAGGGCGTCCCCAGGGACACCCAGGGCAACCCCAGGGACACCTAGAGGACAGACAGGGCACCCCAGGCACACCCACGGCACCCCCAGGGGCACCTAGGGGACAGCCAGGGCACCCCGAGGGACAGCAGGGCACCCCCAGGGACACCTAGGGGACAGCCAGGGCACCCTAGGGACAGCCAGGGCACCCCCAGGGACACCAAGGGCACAGACAGGGCACCCTAGGGACACCAAGGGGACAGCCAGGGCACCCCCAGGGACAGCAAGGGCACAGACAGGGCACCCTAGGGACACCAAGGGGACAGCCAGGGAACCCCCAGGGACACCAAGGGGACATCCAGAGCACCCCAGGGACACCCAAGGCAACCCCAGGGACACCTAGAGGACAGACAGGGCACCCCAGGCACACCAACGGCACCCCCAGGGACACCTAGGGGACAGCCAGGGCACCCCGAGGGACACCAGGGCACAACCAGGGACACCTAGGGGACAGCCAGGGCACCCCAGGGACAGCGAGGGCACCCCCAGGGACACCTAGGCGACCTCCAGGGACATCTAGGGGACAGCCAGGGCACCCCAGGGACAGCCAGGGCACCCCCAGGGACACCTAGGGGACAGCCAGGGCACCCCAGGGACAGCCAGGGCACCCCCAGGGACGCCTAGGGGACAGCCAGGGCCCCCCCAGGGACACTTAGGGGACAGCCAGGGCACCCCAGGGACACCCAGGGCACTCCCAGGGACACCTAGGAGACAGCCAGGGCACGCCAGGGACACCCAGGGCACCCCAGGGACACCTAGAGAACAGCCATGGCACCCCCAGGGACACCTAGGAGACAGCCAGGGCACGCCAGGGACACCCAGTGCACCCTCAGGGACACTGAGGGGACAGCCATGGCACCGCAGGGACACCTAGGGCACAGCCAGGGCACCCTAGGGACAGCCAGGGCAGCCCAGGGACACCTAAGGGACAGCCAGGGCACCCTCTGGGACACCAAGGACAGCCAGGGCACCCCAAGGACAGCCAGGGCCCCCCCAGGGACACCAAGGGGACAGCCAGGGCCCCCCCAGGGACACCTAGGGGACAGCCATGGCTACCCAGGGACACCCAGGGCACCCTCAGGGACACTGAGGGGACAGCCATGGCACCGCAGGGACACCTAGGGCACAGCCAGGGCACCCTAGGGACAGCCAGGGCAGCCCAGGGACACCTACGGGACAGCCAGGGCACCCTCTGGGACACCAAGGACAGCCAGGGCACCCCAAGGACAGCCAGGGCCCCCCCAGGGACACCAAGGGGACAGCCAGGGGCCCCCCAGGGACACCTAGGGGACAGCCAGGGCTACCCAGGGACACCCAGGGCACCCCCAGGGACACTGAGGGGACAGCCAGGGCACCCTAGGGACAGCCATGGCACCCTAGGGACAGCCAGGGCACCCCCAGAGACACCGAGGGCACAGCCAGGGCACCCTAGGGACAGCCAGGGCACACCCAGGGACACCTAAGGGACAGGCAGGGCACCCCCAGGGACACTGACGGGACAGCCAGGGGCACCCCCAGAGACCCCTAGGGGACAGCCAGGGACCTCCTAGGGACACTCTTGGCACCCCAAGGGACACCTTGGGGTCAGCCAGGGCACCCCAGGGACACCCAGGGCACCCCCAGGGACACGGAGGGGACAGCCAGGGCACCCCCAGGGACACCTAGGGCAAGGCAGGACACCCCCAGGGACACCTAGGGGACAGGCAGGGCACCTCCAGGGACAGCCAGGGTACCCCCAGGGACACCTAGGGACAGTCAGGGCACCCCAGGGACACCTAGGGGACAGCCAGGGCACCCTAGGGACAGCCAGGGCACCCCGAGGGACACCTAAGTGACAGCCAGGGCACCCCAGGGACATCGAGGGACAGCCAGGAACCCCCTGGGACAGCCAGCTCACCCCCACAGCCGCCTCCACCTCCAGGAGCTATCAAAACCCTCCTCAGGTTCTTTGATGCCTCAAATGGGCCGCCCAAGCCTCCCGAATACCCCCCAAAGCACCCAAAGCAGCCCCCAGGACGCCCCCCAGACCCCCCACAACCCAAAAACCCCCTCCACGACAACTCAGGACCCCCAGGATCCCCCCAAATCCGCGCCCCCCTCACCCTGAGGTCCCGTTTGAGCCGCTCCACGTTGCGGACAGGCACCAGCTCATCAAGCCCCAAGCACCAACACCTGCGGGACTGGGATGGACTGAGAGCACTGGGAGGGTGACCAGAGAAACCTGGGATGGACAAAGAGTGGACTGGGATGAACTGGGATGAACTGGCAGGCGTGTGGGGGTCCATGGTGGCCACTCGGTGCCTTACTGGTCTATACTGGGATGGGTCGGATGGCCCCAGGGGAGGGGGTGAGGCCACAATGGTCCAGACTGGGAGGGGAGTCACCATGGCGCCGGAGGCGGAGTCGAGGATACGAGCCAGGCAAGGACACCTAGGGGACAGCCAGGGCAACCCAGGGACACCAGGGCCCCCCCCAGAGACACCTAGGGGACAGCCAGGGAACCCCAGGGACACCCTGTACATTCCCAGGGACACCTAGGGGACAGCCAGGGCCCATCCCGGGACACCTAGGGGACAGCCAGGGAACCCCAGGGACACCCTGTGCACGCCCAGGGACACCCAGGGCACACCCAGGGACACCTAGGGGACAGCCAGGGCACCCTAGGGACAGCCAGGGCACCCCCCAGGGACACCTAGGGGACAGCCAGGGCACCCCAGGGACACCTTCGGGACAGCCAGGGCACCCCAGGGACAGCGAGGGCACCCCCAGGGACACCCAGGGCACCCCCAAGGACACCTAGGGGAGAGCCAGGGCACTCCCAGGGACACCCAGGGCACCCCCAGGGACACCTAGGGGACAGCCAGGGCACCCCCAGGGACACCTAGGGGAGAGGCAGGGCACCCCCAGGGACACCTAGGGGACAGCCAGGGCACCCTCAGGGACACCTAGGGGACAGCCAGGGCACCCCCAGGGACACCTAGGGGACAGCCAGGGCACTCCAGGGACAGCCAGGGCACCCCCAGGGACACCTAGGGGACAGCCAGGGCACCCCGAGGGACACCAGCGCACCCCAAGGGACACCTAGGTGACAGCCAGGGCACGCCAGGGACAGCCAGGGCACCCCCAGGGACACCAAGGGGACATCCAGAGCACCCCAGGGACAGCCAGGGCACCCCCAGGGACACCGAAGGAACACCCTGGGCACCCCCAGGGACACCAAGGGGACCCCCAGGGACACCTAGGGGACAGGCAGGGCATTCCCAGGGACACTGACGGGACAGCCAGGGCACGCCCAGAGACCCCTAGGGGACAGCCAGGGCACTCCCAGGGACACTCTGGGCACCCACAGGGACACCTAGGGGACCTCCAGGGCACCCCCAGGGACACCCAGGGCACCCCCAGGGCCACCTAGGGGACAGCCAGGGCACCCCAGGGACAGCCAGGGCCCCCCCAGGGACACCTAGGGGACAGCCAGGGCACCCCAGGCACACCCAGGGCTCTCCCAGGGACACCTAGGGGACAGCAAGGGCACCCCCAGGGGACACCGAGGTCACCCCCAGGGACACCGAAGGCACAGCCAGGGCACCCTAGGGACAGCCAGGGCACCCCCAGGGACACCTAGGGGACAGGCAGGGCACCCCCAGGGACACTGAGGGGACAGCCAGGGCACCCCCAGAGACCCCTAGGGGACAGCTAGTGCACCCCAGGGACACCCAGGGCACCCCCAGGGACACCAAGGGGACAGCCAGGGCACCCCAGGGACACCCAGGGCACCCCCAGGGACACCTAGGGGACAGGCAGGGCACCCCCAGGGACACCCAGGGCACCCCGAACGACACCTTGGGGTCAGCCAGGGCACCCCAGGGACACCCAGGGCACCCCCAGGGACACGGAGGGGACAGCCAGGGCACCCCCAGGGACACCTAGGGCAAGGCAGGACACCCCCAGGGACACCTAGGGGACAGGCAGGGCACCTCCAGGGACAGCCAGGGTACCCCCAGGGACACCTAGGGACAGTCAGGGCACCCCGGGGACACCTAGGGGACAGCCAGGGCACCCTAGGGACAGCCAGGGCACCCCGAGGGACACCTAAGTGACAGCCAGGGCACCCCAGGGACATCGAGGGACAGCCAGGAACCCCCTGGGACAGCCAGCTCACCCCCACGGCCGCCTCCACCTCCAGGAGCTATCAAAACCCTCCTCAGGTTCTTTGATGCCTCAAATGGGCCGCCCAAACCTCCCGAATACCCCCCAAAGCACCCAAAGCAGCCCCCAGGACGCCCCCCAGACCCCCCACAACCCAAAAACCCCCTCCACGACAACTCAGGACCCCCAGGATCCCCCCAAATACGCGCCCCCCTCACCCTGAGGTCCCGTTTGAGCCGCTCCACGTTGCGGACAGGCACCAGCTCATCAAGCCCCAAGCACCAACACCTGCGGGACTGGGATGGACTGAGAGCACTGGGAGGGTGACCAGAGAAACCTGGGATGGACAAAGAGTGGACTGGGATGAACTGGGATGAACTGGCAGGCGTGTGGGGGTCCATGGTGGCCACTCGGTGCCTTACTGGTCTATACTGGGATGGGTCGGATGGCCCCAGGGGAGGGGGTGAGGCCACAATGGTCCACACTGGGAGGGGAGTCACCATGGCGCCGGAGGCGGAGTCGAGGATACGAGCCAGGCAAGGACACCAAGGGGACAGCCAGGGTAACCCAGGGACACCAGGGCCCCCCCAGAGACACCTAGGGGACAGCCAGGGAACCCCAGGGACACCCTGTGCACCCCCAGGGATACCTAGGGGACAGCCAGGGCCCATCCCGGGACACCTAGGGGACAGCCAGGGAACCCCAGGGACACCCTGT